>NW_011888810.1:955408-1007106 GCF_000151845.1 Pteropus vampyrus
ATGTATTAGAAAAAAACAGCTCAATGGAGGCCCGTTGATTCCACCACTGGTGGGTACATGTCTTTCCATGAACAATTACTTATTTGCAAGCATGAAGAAAAAGGTAGGGTACCATGAAACAGGTCAGATTCTCTCCACCCATCCAGCAACTATTATTACAAGAAAAAGGTAGTATTCATCCTGAATAATATCCATTCACCTATATCCTGGGTGGCATCATGAGACATAAATGTTAACAACCACTAATGTCCTTTTGAAAGTTTCCAGTTTCCAGACAGCTTCCTCAATTGGAGGTTTGGCCTGTGAAGATGCAGGTATCTCCCTTCAGTCTTCCTTCTTCCCGGACATAGCAGGCGTGATGCCTTGTTAATACCCCATTTTCTAACACACGAGGATATAATACATAAAAGCTGCCATCTGGCTCTTTCTTTTCTTGATAAAGCCATTTACATATTCGTTGTATAATTAGTATTGCACAGTCACTTGTCAATATTCTTTTGCCATGGCACCAAATAACAGTTTAAGTATACCTGCAACTTTGATGATTTATTTGTTGCAGCATTCTTTCAAGCACTGGTGAGGGATAATTACCAGGGAGATTATTACATGGTGCTGGGTCAATTAAATATGATAAAGCTATTTGCCTGTGACATGATGGGTCTGTTTCAATCTAAATGATAAAAATGGTCAGACTTGTTGAAGGCAACATGGTGACCCCACAGAAGATTAGACCTAACCAAAATAGAATCCTACTAATAATGTTTCTGAATTTGATGTTCTATCTTGATTTCACTAGCTGTCTTTTTAATCAGAGAGATGTCATTACAATGATTACTCTTGAGCTTTCATGCCCAGCCCTCATGAGAAAACAGGGAACCTCAAAATAACCTGAAAAGGTGGCAAAAAAACAAAAAATAAAAAAGGAAAAAGCAAGCCGCCAAAAACGAAATGCCTCCCAAAATAAGGGGTAAAACGAAACCGGCAAGCCTAAAAAAAAGCCGCCGGGGTAAGAAAGAAAAAAAAAAAAAAAAGGAAAAAAATGAAGGCCAAGGGCCGCAAAAACAAGGTTCCCCCCCAAAGAAAAAAACAACGGGCCAAAAAAAAAAAACCAAAGAACAAAACAAAAAGGGGAAGAAAGAAACGGGGGAAAAAAGTAACCAATTTAAATTTAAAACAAAAAAAAAAAAAAATGAAAACAAAACAAAATTGGGAAGGGAAAAAAAAAGCACCTTATATCGTGATCATTAATGGCTGGATGTGGCCATATTATGGTAGTTCAATGGCAGTAAAATGAAAATAGTCTCCATTGCCCAATTCCCATTTCCTTAACAGAGCTGACAGACAGAACTTCCACAAAGCCTATAGTGGCCAAAATGGTCAATTCAGTCAAACGTACATTAAGTTCAATCCTCCAAATCAATAAAACTAATTGCTAGAATGACTGACCAGGTGAGAGGTATCATTTGCAATCAGAAGGTATCATTGAGGCCTCCCACCAGCAGGTTACTATAGGGAACAAAATTGACAAACATCTTGTGGAACTTTGTCCTAGTCAATAGTAAGAGACTACCTTGCAGTTTAATTGAGAAAATAAAAAATGTTGCATGATGATGTACAAAGGAGAAGAATTCCCACCAGCCTAAAGGAAAATCAATCTAGTTACTTAGTATTTAGACAACTTACACATGAAAGCAATAACTCCTGATAGCTTCCCTCATCTCCCTCCTGAACCATCAGTCTCAAGCCAGCTCACACCTACTACTAACAGATCTGATCGCCTCGACTTCTCCCTCTCTCTTCACTCTTTTTCTCTTTGGGGTTTTGCAATAATCACTCTGGTTTCAGTTCTTTTGGCTCTTATAAGTGAATAGTGCCCATCCTTGAGAACCTAGGCCAGAACACGGACCCTCAGTGCCAGTCTCTCCATCCCTTATTCTCTCTCAGCTCATGACCAGGAACTGACCCCCAACAGCAACACCAATAATTAGTGTCCTAGTAATTCAGTGTCCAAAGGAAGGAGAGCTCAGGTGGAAACTCCGGATGGTCCACGCAGGTCTCAGGGAGAAGCTGAGACTGAAGCTGAGCCCTGGAGGGAGGAACTGAACTGGCAGAGGCCAGGGCTTGGTGGGGAGAGAGTGAGAATTTACTGTATTTTACCATCAAAGGACATCTCATATTTTGCACTGAGGAATGCTGAGAAGAAAGCATTTGGAGGGGGCGGGATATTTAATCAGATTCATAGAAATTTATTAGACAATAATATACAATAAAGAAAACAACAACGACAACTACTATTACTGCCACATACTAGCCTCTTTGTGTCAAGCATTAGACTAAGTGCTTTCAAGAACCATCTCATTTAAACCTACAAGAGAGAGGTACAAATATCCCCATTTTTGGGAGATGAGGAAACTAAGCCTCAATAGATTAACAGAGTTGTCCAAAGCTAATTAGACAGAAGGATGTGGGACTGAGGTTCAAATTTAGGCTTGAACAAGCATACACTGGGGACACAGAAGACGACTGGCCGGACCCGGTTTTAAACCTGGTCTATATGATTCAGGATCCATGTGGCACCTTTGTTCTTTGTCACAACACTCTGCAGTTATCCTCAGCAGAGCAGCTCATTCCTAGACTCAGATCAGACCTAAATTCCTTCCAGAGTAAAGGAGAGTATTGGTCCTTCAGAAATGGTCTGTACCTGGTGTTAAATATATCACCTTTGGATTTACAGGTTTTACAAATTATTCTCAGTGCATCTAGACCTAAATTTTACAAAATTTCCTTGACTTAAAAAAGGAGTTATGCCAGACATCCCACATAGCACAAGACATTTTAGCAGATGCCTAAAGAAGACTCCTGCCCTGCATCACAAGAATGATTTTATGATGGACTTTCCGACAGTGAAGCGAAGTGGTGAGGAAAACGTTTGAGGGCAGGCAGCTCCTGGAGACACCTCATTTCTTAAACTTAGTAAAAGAAACATTGCTGTGGGATACAGATTCACTGTGTATTCCCTGGAAAGCTTGGACTTGCATCCGGATTTCACATAACTATAGGGAGGTATTATGAGAAGTTATTTAAACCCTGTGAGATTCTTTCCCCTTTTATAATAAAGATAATTCTGTGTAATTCTCAAGGCATTATAAGGAAAAAAGCCAATGTCCGGGAACTCACAGGGACTGGCCCTGAGTAGACACTCAACGAAAGTTTATTTTCTTCTTACTCTCTTCTCTTGTCCACAGGAAGAAATGACACTTGGAGAGCTGGACCGTGAAATACCCCTCAGAGGTATGCTTAACACTGGAACTAGCAATTATGCCTCCCTTAGAATGCCTTTCCATTGAGAAGCTCATAGTATAAAAAATTACATGCTTATGAATGCAATTATTCTTTTTTATGCCACATGATTTTCTCATAATAAATACCATTCACAATATAGATTCCCCATTGATACTGGTATCAGGCAGTGCCAGTGCTGGGGAGGAGCAATGAGGTGATCAGCAAAGAGCTCTTAGTGGGTTTTTAGTCAGAAACAATATAGTCTATGATTTTGACAGTTAAAGTAAAAGGACTAGGGAAGTAATTTCCATTTAAGACTTTTCAGTGCTGGGCACTCAGTGGAAACTTGTTGAATTGAACTAAAGATGAGGGGGCTTTTCACAAGATGCATGACAGCAATATCTTTACAAGGAAACCCTTATGGTTCTAGAGGGGTTTACAGTCTCTGTAATTGGAGCCTCAAGAGGTGTTTAGCTGACAGAATTCCAAAATTCACTGCAGAACCAAAGAACCAAATATCAATCTCTTTAAAAAGTGAAAAGAAAAATGATATTTAAGTTGGCTTGATCCATCCACAAACTATGTGGGGGTGAGGGGATTCCATAAAAAAACATGAATTAATTAAGAATAAATGAAGCGACTATGAGTTTGGTTCAATCTAACAGAATAAAGGGACACAAATCCAATAACCAGAACTAACTCCAAAATCATCTATATCCTTCATTCATGAGCCTAGATATTTAGCACCTACTATGTGTCAGGCCCCATGATATGACCTCAGATACATCCGTGAAATAAATGGACACAAATTATACCTTATAGTTTTTAACCCCAGCAAGGACACAAACGGGATCTCAAAATGCTCTATCTGCTTTCACATCTGCTTCCTCCGCATCCTCAGGTTTTACCATCCCATATCCCGATGAAGATCTGAGCTTTCCCCTAGCACTTCTCCTCCACATTTATACACAGATGCAAAAAGGGCAGAGCTCCTTTCCTCTTCCTCCAACATAGCGGGTCTTTGCTTTTAGCCCCCAAATCTTTGCTCATGACTTTCCAGGAAACCCCTCCCCCACAAGTCCAGCCTGCCCACTGTTTGGCCAGGGGGCCTTAATCGGAAGACATGGGGAGTGGGGAAGGGGAAGAACCTAGATGGACAAAATCAGAGCGTTCTCTTGAATTCTCTCGTTACAAACATTTGTTTGTGTCAAAATATTCATTGTATGTGAAAATTTTACAGCTACCCAGACTCAGCTTATTGTTTTTCATGTATTATCTCATGAGAAGCTGCAACGTAGGTGTTATTTGTATTATCATTGTTGTTGTTAGAATAGTTATACCACATTTACAGATGAGGAAACAGGCTACGCATGATTGCAGCTTTTGCATTGTCACGAGGCTCAGAATTAGGACACCTAGAAATTGAACTTGGTTGTCAACTATTTAGATCCCAAGATCATGATCTTGTCACCCCATTCCTTTCCTTTTAAAGTCATGGGCTCGTTTATGTACCTATGGAATGGATGGTCATCCATTCGTGTATGCATTTTTTTTTCCGTAAATACTTATTAAATGCCAAACAAGTGCAGACACAGTGCATTTTGGGGGTAAAGATTGACTTTAGGCTTAAATTGCTGGTCAGTAATTCAGATCTCCATGTGTATCATTTCATTCTTTCATTCATTCAGCAAATGGTCACTGAGTGCTCACTATTCTCTCACCGGGCCGGGGTGAAATGGACCAAAACAGGCAAAGAGACTGCACTCTTGGAACATGCATCCTAGAGCAGGATATGGAAAATAAACAATTTTTAAATATTTGCTATGTCAGGATGTGAGAAGTTCTATAAAGAAAAAGTGTAGTAAGAAGCCAGAGTGACGGGAGAGAGAAGGGATGTAGATGACCTCCGTAAAAGGTGAAATTTGAGCAAAAACTAATTATAACAAGTAACGAGGCATGAGAATATTAGGTGGAAAGGGGTGCATTATAAGCAGTGAGAACAGCAGGTGCAAGGGCCCCGAGGTGGACAGGTGTCTGGTGCATTTGAGGACTAGCAGAAGAGGCTGTGCAGCTGTTATCCTATATTCATGTGCTTAAATAAATTCTACACATATCAAAGTGCTGCTGTTTATTTTTCACACAGTTGTACCAGGAACATCCTGCTTTCTACTTTGTATCTTAGAGCATGGACAATTATTCTTTTCTCAAAATGTACTTAAGCCACTTTAATCACTCCACAAAAATGTCTGGATATGACATTGTTGGGATGTACCCACCTAAACCACCCAGCACATTCCCAAGAGAGAACCTGCCGATTAGAAAGACATTTATAAACAGATGCAAAAAGGGCAGAGCTCCCTTCCTCTTCCTCCAACATAGCAGGTCTTTGCTTTTAGCCCCCAAATCTTTGCTCATGGCTTTCCAGGAAACCCCTCCCCCGCAAGTCCAGCCTGCCCACTGTTTGGCCAGGGGACCTTAATCGGTAGACATGGAAAAAGTGACCCACCCAGGAAGACAGCCACCACTGAGCAGCCCAAGACACATAAAAGAAGCAAACCTGAGAATTTGGCTTCTTGTCGGAAAGTTAAAGTTGGTTTGAATCATTAGAATTACAGACTTAGGGGTTTATTAAATAACATCTTCTCACATATATTTTCTATTAATACTCTGTGGTAGTTCCAGTTAGTTTCAGTGCTTGAGAATTGTGTGCATTAAGAGATAATATTTTAGAAAAGTCATGGGTAAATTTTGTGCCAAAAAGTACAAGTTTAAATAATTTTCTTTTTATAAATAGTGGATAGCAATTTAGAGGTAATCAATTCTAATGGCACAGAACTTTTCAGAATCCTGATAATCAGAGTATCTTTAGAGCAGAAAGAGAAGCTTAGTAATCATTCAACACCCTCATTTTGTCTTGGAGAAAACAGACTGATGTGGGTGGAAGTCCAAGGTGCAGGTCACCAAATCCATGGCATGTTCTATTGCCCAGGTGCTTCTCTTCTCACAGCTGATTTGTGGTTTCACTTTGCAACTCCCTTTGACATACTCTGTATGTAAAATATTCAGCAAGCCTTTCAAGTGCTTAAATTGCCATTTCTCTTTGTCTTTTAGCTTTTGTGCCCTTAATGCGCATCTCATCTGTGAGAACTCAGTGTAAACAGAAGCTAGTTTTCTTGTTATCTAAAACTATTGTATTTTAATATATTTTTCATAGTAGAAGATACACACACACACACACACACACACACACACACACACACACACAATCAGGTAAGTTAGGTGAAGAAATTTTTAGTCCTAACTCCAAATTTCACAGCTTTGAACAATTCTCATATTTCCCTCTCAAAAATATATCACATTCTGCTCATGACAATGCAAGTCGGAAAATGCTAACTTAAACAAATGGAAGTTATTGAGATATGAAACAGGTGAAGAATAAACTATTTCTTGAAAGTTTGCATGGCCTTTAATCATGCCTAAGTCACAATCCTACTAACTCCCAGTTTGCTGTAATCCCCTATTGAGTTTATCCAGCATATTCAAAATGTAACCCCATGTGATGAAAGCAACTGACCCCAAATGATTTATCAAAGAGCAGCCTTCTGGGTGGAACGAATATGAAAGCTTAGTACAGACAGTGTTGATTCTGATATCAGATCTCAGCTAGCTCCTCAAAACTCTGTACCTCAATGTTCTCATCTGAAAAATAAAAATATGAGTGTTTATCCCATAGGGTTGCTACGAGAGTCACATGGATATAATGTATGTTCCCTTTTAGTATGGTTCTTAACATGAAGTAAAGGTATTTAATAAATACTGTAAATCATGGCATATTTTTATAAATAGGGTCCTAAATATGAATCATTTAAAATAGGGGTTATTACACCTGTTAAAACAAATGTTGGAGAGGATGTGGAGAAAAAGGAACCCTCATACACTGCTGGTGGGACTGCAAATTGGTACAGCCACTATGGAAAACAGTATGGAGGTTCTTCAAAAAACTAAGAATTGATCTACCATATGATCCAGCAATCTCTCTACTGGGTATTTACCCCAAAGGCTTGAAAACCTATATCAGAAAAGATATTTGCACACTGTTGTTCATAGCAGCATTATTCACAGTGGCCAAGACATGGAAGCAACCAAAGTGCCCTACGATAGATGATTGGCTAAAGAAGCTGTGGTACATATATACAATGGAATATTACTCAGCCATAAGAGATGAAATACTGCCATTTGCAACAACATGGATGGACCTCAAGATAATTATGCTAAGTGAAATAAGCCAGACAGAAAAAGATGAAAATCACATAATATCACTTAAATGTGGAATATAAACCTAAAAGCAACAAATGAGCAGGACAAACAAACAGAGACTCATAGACATGGACTATAGGCTAGTGGTTACCAGTAGACTATAGACTAGTGGTTACTAGTGGGATGGGGGAGGTATACAAGGTAACGGGGGTGAAATATAGGGGGGTAGAGGCTGGGTGAAGTGGTTAAAGGGGATCAAATATATGATAGCTGAAGGAAACTGGACTTTGGGTGGTGAACACATGATAGAATATACAGATGTCAAATGATACTGTACACTGAAGATTATGTGATTGTTATCCCAATAAACTTAATTTTTTAAAAAATTTAAAAAATGAAAAAATGAAAAGTTAAAAGTAAATTAAAAAGTCAAAATATAATTTCAATAAGTTAAAAATATGACTCACATAGAAATATAAACACAGCCTTTACTCAAGCAGCTTTCCCCACCTAGAATGTTCTGAAACTTCTTTTCTGCCTAAGGCAGAATAAACCCAATATATAAATTTAGTCTTCTTTACCTATCTCTGAGTTCCAACTATAATTTTAATGACTCCATATTTTCTTCATTGTACACATATCACCATCATATCTCCTACCACAATTTTGGTATGCAAAATATTTAACAAGGCATTTAATCAGAACAAATGCCTAAAAGACCCAATAAAGCCACAAAATGCCCACACCACCTAATGGGCTGTCCTGCCACAATGGATTACTGGTGAGTTTTGGTTTCAGTTTGGTTGTGCCCCCATACCTTGAAGTCAGGGATTTTATTCACCTTAATCATCAGTAAATATCAGTTAAAGGAATAAATGATCAATAGACTGAAAAAATAAGACAGAAATTAAGAAATTGAAGAAAGGATGCTAGAATCAAAGTTTTAAAAGAGTTCATAAAACTAAAGACTCCATTGGAAATAACCAACCTAAGAAATATGGTTACAAGAAAAACTATTATTTGAACAAGATTACTTCCTTAGAGACTTCAAATTAATCCTCTGTGCACTCCCTTCTCTAATCCTCCCAAACACAATTTACTTAAGCGGTTTTCTTTGTTATTCCCCAGTTTTCTCTCGGAGCAATCACTGCTGTCTAAACAAGGGGTCAAACGAGAAGGCTGGTAAATTCTCTGCCCCCATGAGCCATCATTTGGGACTGAATGCACAGGCCACATCCCCTGTAGGCCTTATGGGTAAGCCTCAAACAACAGAGAAAGGGGGAAGATAAGAGGAGGGCTGCGGTTGTTGGCTAATTGTCTATACAGTCCCTATAGGATCAACTGGAATTGGAACAAAGAGAATACTGCATATAGTTTATCAGATCCAATCATGCCAATGTATGTGCATGCCTGTGTAGGTACGTACACATCTGCGTATAAACACACACATAATTCTAATAAATTTGTTTTTTATGGTTATAGTAATGAGATATTTGAAACTACTGCATTGGTTTGAATTTCCCCTTAAAATACATGATTGCTCTCACAAAATGTCATTTCAATTACAGAAACCCAATAATGAACCAAAAGTACCTTCCTATGCACTCTTGGCTCGTGAAGTACCCACTGACTGTGACAAGCACTAGTTGAGGTTTGGGGTTTTTTGTACTATTAATAAAAGGGATGCAAATGAAATGAGTTGGCTTTTAGAGATCATTATCGAGAGTCTAGATAGCAAAGGTCTGTCGGAAACTGTTTTGCATTTTGCCGTATCATCATCACAACAAAAGCAAGAGCTGCTTAGAAACCTAAATAAATTAATAAATAAATCAAATGATAACAATATCGATCCAGCAGCCCTGAATAGAGAAAGGCCTACTGTCTCCCTTTGTGCAAAAGTCTCGTCTCTGCCTAATAATGCTCAGCATTAATTAAAGCAAAATGTATGCTTCACGGCAATTCTCAGTAACCCCAAACATTTCCCACAAGAAACTTATCTCTTTTCCAGAAAATGAGAAGCTAGTTAGAAAGACCAATTCAACAAATGGCTTCTTTAATATAGCAACAAATATTTACTCTCCTCAAGTTCAGGCTCTGCGATGAATTCAAAACAGTAATTTTCCCTGGTGGTATTCATTTAATCATTCATTCAACAACCACTTATTAATTATTCAACAATGATTATCGATGAGGGTCCATTTGTATTTGGAAATGATTGTCAAGGAAAAGCATGGGATGCTAAAATTTATGTTTTAGATCCTGGGGCAGAAATAGACATAAAAGCATTTTGTAGAATGCTAAATGAGAATGAAATAGGAAGCATTAGATTTATGATAAACTATGTACAATGTTGAAGAGCTTCCCACCCTTAACCCTATGCAATGAACTACAGAGGAAGATAGACAGTCCTATAATGTTGAGCTGCCCTCCCAGTAGTTTTGAAGCCACTAGAAGCTTTAAGTATCAACTGAAGAATCATGAAATACTTACGCCTAGAGGGGCCCTAAGAAATCTCTAATTCAGTGATTTGCAACGTTTCCTGGATAACTGTTTCATAAGAGAAAGAGTTCATGAAACTTTAATATATGAAAAAGCATGATAGAGGAGTGTTCCTGGATGAAGGGAGGATGGAGTGCCCAGAACTCCACCAGGGCTCTTGTCTCTTCATGCTTGGAGAGACAAGAGCTTCTGAGGTAGTCTCACAGAATAAAGGTCTTCATAGAACATGGCATGAAGACTATGAATCAAAATCAAGCCCATTTGTCAGATGGCAAAACTGAGATTAGAGAGAATCAATGACTTACCCAAGGTAACAAAGCCAAGTTAGGGATAAAATTTGGCACTAGACTCTAAGCCTATTCCTCCCATTATAGCTTTCTGCCATTTGGTCAGGAAGAATATTTTTAGAGAGAGAGACAGAATTGTTTTAGATGCCTTGAGTTTAAGGTGATAGTGGGATATCTATACGGCAGTATCTAGTAAGTAGTTAAATGCACAGGTCTGTAGCTCAGCAGGGGAATGGTACCAATTTCTCAGGAGGTTATCATCACAGAGGATAAATGATGTCCAAAGAGAGGGCAGAAAGCTCCCATTTAGGGAGTTGGAAGAAGATTCCAATAAGACATGTTTAGAGAAGATAAAAATGAAGACAAGAACAGAGCTAGATTTTTTTTTTTTTTTTACATAGAGTGCAATTAACTTTGAATTACACAAAAATAAAATATCTGCAGTGAGAATAAACTGGAGATGCCAACCATTTGCTTCTTGGTCAGTCATTTCCTTCAACACCCACAGCCCCTTCTGATTTTGACTTCTTCTCACAAAGGCTGCTCCTCTGGCCCCATAAGGAGGAAGCAATGAGGTATGGGAGAGAAATGTACTGTTGCCAAGAATTGTTAAATTTTAGAAATTTTGTGAACTTGTTGTTAAACATTGGTTATTAAAAATTAAATTAAATGCACTTATGGTTAAATAAATTATATTAAAATCAAAGGCAAAAAATACATACTCAAAATGCATAACTTCTTAATTATTTTTCTATATTTTACTATTATCTATGCTCTTAAGCTAATTATGTCTATTATATCTATATGGTAGAAATATTGTATAATAATATTGTATTATTATAAATATACAATATACGAATATTGTATAAGATGCAACTATGCATCTCTTTCCAACTCCTAATTCAGTGATGGCTTGTTGGTAGCTTGAAATCAGCATGGTAAAATTTTTTATCATGGAAATAGGCAAATGCTACAATTCAGGACTTGGACACATCTGGGGAGAGATGATCAGTCTCCCCAAGACCTGTCTCTTAGTTTTGGCCCTTTGGAAGGCCTGACTGAACTCCCTGCCCCTGTGTCCTCCCAATAATTCCGTTTTTCTTAAACTTGTTTGAGTAGATGTTTGCTACTTTCAAATAAATAACCAGTGACTGAGAATTGAACATTTTCAAAGGGAAAAGTCATGTCACATGTTTTAGAGTTAGGACTTGCATCAGTTTAGACTTGCATCAACCAATCAAGAAATGTGCAAGTATTTATTCAAAACAAGGCTCTGGGCTAAGTCATTTAGGAAGTGAAGGATTGCATAGAATATTGTTCTAGACACATGGGGTGTGGTGGCTGAGGGTTGGGGAGGAGAGAGGAAAAGGAGGCTGCACAAGGTAGCACAGCAAAGCAGGAACAGAGAAACATTTCCTTTCTACGTGTTGCTCTCTATCCTTCATTGCCAGGATCTTTGAACAGAAGTTGACAGTCCGAAGAAATCCACTATTAGCTCCATTACATTTCCAGTTATTATTCTATTCATTGTTCTTGCACCTCGGGCCATCCTATTTACATAATGAGAAGAGATATGGTGGAGAAGAGGGACATGTATCGATTGTCAAGGGCCTGCCTTGTTAGTTTATACTGTAAATAACACACTTGTTTCCCATGCTGCTGCTTTAGGAGACATTCTGTTAATTTCAGTCATCTTCTTTTCCCCACATTTGGCAGCAGAATTTTTAGAGGAGTATTCAGATGGTTAGAAATGGTCATTATTTGATGGTGCTTTAGCCAGTATGTTTCTGGGAGACAAATATAATCAATTTGCATGCCAGTTGAGAGCAATGCTGGCCTACGTGGGCCTGCTTTCTGTGCACTTAAACTGGAGAAAGATTTCTTACACTCACATATGTTTGGACCCACATTTATCATCCACTCACCAACCCTGAGTGCTGATAAACATTAAAGGCTGCGACCAAGGCCAGTCATATAATTTCAGAGTGAGGTTGAAAAAGAAATGTGGGGGTCTCTTGTTTAAAAAACAGGCAAAACTTTTTTCCCTTTTATTCCATAGTCTCTCTCTCTGAAACTTCATGGTGTTTTCTATTAGCTATTAAAGGTCATGCTCCCTCAGGCACAGGATATTCATGGGGTGAGTATAAACCCTCCCAGGTGCCTAGAGCTCTGACCTGGGCAAGATCAAGAGCAGGAAGGCAGAGACCCATCTTAGGGAGATGAAGAGGTGGGGCTGCCAATGATATGAGATTCTAAGCCCCAGATCATATTCTATTGTCCCATTGGACTTCATTTACAAAACACAAAGACAAAGAAAAAACTATATTAAGAATTTCCAGATGGTGACCACAGAGCATTAACCCTCAAACACAGAGCCCCCTTCTGCACATGGGGCACTATGCAATTGCACATGTCACATGCCCATAAAGCTGTCCTCCACTGTAAATTTCTTGTCTGTTATGGTTAGCACCAGTTGGCACACACGGGACATTGTATGTAAGAGTACATGCTGAAGATTACATATGATTAAGCAGTTAATGGGAAAGATGCTCAGAAAGAAAGAAAGATGCTCAGGAAGAAGAGAGGCTGAGAGAAGCCCAGCTGAGTTGACTAGGAAGAGGACCAGCCCCACAATTTTTGCAAATTGCTAATGACTGGCTCTCATTCTATCTCTGTTATGGTTAGAAGTTTATATGTCTAAATGAAGAATATTTGAAGACACTTGATTTAAGTGATCAACCCTAGCATTAAAAGTGCTCAGTAAGTATATGCTAAAAGAATGCACTCAACCATAACAGAAACGTGGAAATTAAAGTCTTTGCCTATGCTTTTGGGAAAAGGAATCAGCTTAAGCAAGTCTCTTGCAATTTTCAATGTTAACAAGCTCCAAGTGGACTTAGAGAATTTATCCTTGCTGTTCTGGCCAACCCTGATCAGCTGGAAACATTTTTTCAGACAGTTTTTCCCTTTCATTATTAAAAAACCAAAAGTTCTATCATTTAAGGCCTTGCTTCTCCATCCAAGGGCCTTCTTCTTAAGAGAACCGTGAGCAGAATTAAGCTCAGTTTTTGGACAAGTTCTTGGAGACTTCTTTAGTCCTATGTCAGATCATCAGCTTAGTAACACTTCAGACCTGAAGCCGGTGAGCAAGGGCAGAGGTCTGTCATATGGGTCACACGGGGAATAACCCACAAACTCCCCACAAAGGAGAGAGGGAGCAGTAAACCACAAGATGGAGATGAAAGCTGGATGAGGCGCATGCCCAGGTTCAGCTCCCTGAGGCTGGCTTTCTAAAAAACAGATTAACAACCAGGCATCTATCTTGAATGTTCAGGAAACTGCCACTTATTTAGATCAGCACTTGGCTTGTCCCCTTACTCAGCAATATATTCTTATTTCTGGCCGCAGACACTCCCCACTCGCACCACCATCTTCTTCCTAATTTCTGTTTAACACTACAGCTAGAGCATCGCTGCCTTTGGAAACAATCTCCCTTCACTCGGCTCAACATCTGTCTGCTAGGAACCACGCACAAGTGTTTAGAATGAAAGTCTCCTTTAGGTTCAGCATCTCCATGGACTGTTGATTATGAAAGTTTGTTGAGGATTCTTAATCTGATCTTTGACTCAACCTGGCTACCTTCCCCAGAATTCTCCAATAGAAACCTGCTAGCCTTTAGTTCCATATTTCTAGAGAGAGGGAGCGCTTACTTTAGCATACAGTAATTCTTTCAGGAAGTCATTGGAAAAAAAGTATCACTGAGCACATTTATTGGGTCTGGCCATAAGTTAGGTGCTGGTGAAACACAAAAGAGGAAAAAAGGGAGAAAAGAAGGGTGTGAGGGAAAGAATGAGGAAAGGGAGAAATAAAGAGAGGGAGGGAAAAAAGAAAAAATGATCTTGTCCAAAGCACACTCATGGTCTAGTGGACCATGAAAATAACTAAAATATATTAAGTTTAAGGAGGTTTAAGAGAGGTATGTATATAATACAATGAGTAAAGAAACCTACTTAAAACAATTGCAGAGTCTTGGGCTCTAGTCCCAACTCTGCCACTGTGTACAGGACTTTAAGCAAGTTACAAGCTTATGCTGAGTTTTTATAGCTATAGCATGATCTTAATAACAGCTACTAACTCAGAGTACTGTTTTGAGGAATAGATGATTTATACATAAAGTTCTCAACTTAGAGGTAGCTATCATCATCATCATCATCACCACACTGGTGTTGATTCATTGGTATTCATTCTTTTCAATGTAATTTTATAAACATTTCTCGAATAATGTGTATTTCCACATCCACTTTGGTTCCCCTTCAGCCTGTCCTCCAGGGCCACTGGAATCATATGAACATGCCCACCTCTATTTAACCCTCCAGTCATCTTCTTTTCCCCACATTTGGCAGCAGAATTTTTAGAGGAGTATTCAGATGGTTAGAAATGGTCATTATTTGATGGTGCTTTAGCCAGTATGTTTCTGGGAGACAAATATAATCAATTTGCATGCCAGTTGAGAGCAATGCTGGCCTACGTGGGCCTGCTTTCTGTGCACTTAAACTGGAGAAAGATTTCTTACACTCACATATGTTTGGACCCACATTTATCATCCACTCACCAACCCTGAGTGCTGATAAACATTAAAGGCTGCGACCAAGGCCAGTTATATAATTTCAGGGTGAGGTTGAAAAAGAAATGTGGGGGTCTCTTGTTTAAAAAACAGGCAAAACTTTTTTCCCTTTTATTCCATAGTCTCTCTCTCTGAAACTTCATGGTGTTTTCTATTAGCTATTAAAGGTCATGCTCCCTCAGGCACAGGATATTCATGGGGTGAGTATAAACCCTCCCAGGTGCCTAGAGCTCTGACCTGGGCAAGATCAAGAGCAGGAAGGCAGAGACCCATCTTAGGGAGATGAAGAGGTGGGGCTGCCAATGATATGAGATTCTAAGCCCCAGATTATATTCTATTGTCCCATTGGACTTCATTTACAAAACACAAAGACAAAGAAAAAACTATATTAAGAATTTCTAGATGGTGACCACAGAGCATTAACCCTCAAACACAGAGCCCCCTTCTGCACATGGGGCACTATGCAATTGCACATGTCACATGCCCATAAAGCTGTCCTCCACTGTAAATTTCTTGTCTGTTATGGTTAGCACCAGTTGGCACACACGGGACATTGTATGTAAGAGTACATGCTGAAGATTGCATATGATTAAGCAGTTAATGGGAAAGATGCTCAGAAAGAAAGAAAGATGCTCAGGAAGAAGAGAGGCTGAGAGAAGCCCAGCTGAGTTGACTAGGAAGAGGACCAGCCCCACAATTTTTGCAAATTGCTAATGACTGGCTCTCATTCTATCTCTGTTATGGTTAGAAGTTTATATGTCTAAATGAAGAATATTTGAAGACACTTGATTTAAGTGATCAACCCTAGCATTAAAAGTGCTCAGTAAGTATATGCTAAAAGAATGCACTCAACCATAACAGAAACGTGGAAATTAAAGTCTTTGCCTGTGCTTTTGGGAAAAGGAATCAGCTTAAGCAAGTCTCTTGCAATTTTCAATGTTAACAAGCTCCAAGTGGACTTAGAGAATTTATCCTTGCTGTTCTGGCCAACCCTGATCAGCTGGAAACATTTTTTCAGACAGTTTTTCCCTTTCATTATTAAAAAGCCAAAAGTTCTATCATTTAAGGCCTTGCTTCTCCATCCAAGGGCCTTCTTCTTAAGAGAACCGTGAGCAGAATTAAGCTCAGTTTTTGGACAAGTCCTTGGAGACTTCTTCAGTCCTATGTCAGATCATCAGCTTAGTAACACTTCAGACCTGAAGCGGGTGAGCAAGGGCAGAGGTCTGTCATATGGGTCACACGGGGAATAACCCACAAACTCCCCACAAAGGAGAGAGGGAGCAGTAAACCACAAGATGGAGATGAAAGCTGGATGAGGCGCATGCCCAGATTCAGCTCCCTGAGGCTGGCTTTCTAAAAAACAGATTAACAACCAGGCATCTATCCTGAATGTTCAGGAAACTGCCACTTATTTAGATCAGCACTTGGCTTGTCCCCTTACTCAGCAATATATTCTTATTTCTGGCCGCAGACACTCCCCACTCGCACCACCATCTTCTTCCTAATTTCTGTTTAACACTACAGCTAGAGCATCGCTGCCTTTGGAAACAATCTCCCTTCACTCGGCTCAACATCTGTCTGCTAGGAACCACACACAAGTGTTTAGAATGAAAGTCTCCTTTAGGTTCAGCATCTCCATGGACTGTTGATTATGAAAGTTTGTTGAGGATTCTTAATCTGATCTTTGACTCAACCTGGCTACCTTCCCCAGAATTCTCCAATAGAAACCTGCTAGCCTTTAGTTCCATATTTCTAGAGAGAGGGAGCGCTTACTTTAGCATACAGTAATTCTTTCAGGAAGTCATTGGAAAAAAAAGTATCACTGAGCACATTTATTGGGTCTGGCCATAAGTTAGGTGCTGGTGAAACACAAAAGAGGAAAAAAGGGAGAAAAGAAGGGTGTGAGGGAAAGAATGAGGAAAGGGAGAAATAAAGAGAGGGAGGGAAAAAAGAAAAAATGATCTTGTCCAAAGCACACTCATGGTCTAGTGGACCATGAAAATAACTAAAATATATTAAGTTTAAGGAGGTTTAAGAGAGGTATGTATATAATACAATGAGTAAAGAAACCTACTTAAAGCAATTGCAGAGTCTTGGGCTCTAGTCCCAACTCTGCCACTGTGTACAGGACTTTAAGCAAGTTACAAGCTTATGCTGAGTTTTTATAGCTATAGCATGATCTTAATAACAGCTACTAACTCAGAGTACTGTTTTGAGGAATAGATGATTTATACATAAAGTTCTCAACTTAGAGGTAGCTATCATCATCATCATCATCACCACACTGCTGTTGATTCATTGGTATTCATTCTTTTCAATGTAATTTTATAAACATTTCTTGAATAATGTGTATTTCCACATCCACTTTGGTTCCCCTTCAGCCTGTCCTCCAGGGTCACTGGAATCATATGAACATGCCCACCTCTATTTAACCCTCCTTTTGTCTTCCCATTTCCCTTTAACTGGACACAAAACCCCTTATTCGTCCTCCGAAGACCTGCATGTTCTGGTCGCCGCCCCCCTCCCCACCTCTTCATCCTGTCTACACCAGGCATCCCACTGGGCACTACAATTTGGCTTTCTTATATTCCTTCACGTCATAGTGACTCGGCCAAGTTGATATCAAGCAAAGCACACTCTGTTTAGTAAATTAATTGCCATGTGCAGTTGCAGCTGAAGACCTCTTCTGGATGGGAACATGAATTCAGTTGCAGTAATGAGACTAATTTCCTGTGGAGTTTGTGGGTCCAGTCTCTTTTCTTAGCTGTTATACTTCCACCAGGAAGAAGTACGTAGGGCTCTAGCAGAGCCCTCAGTTCGAACGTTGAAAGCTGGTGAGTCATATATTACAGACTGGTTGCTCCGTCATATGGGGGACACTGGGGTACAAAACAGCACAAAATTCTGAACACACTGAGATCATATAAATGAATTTTTCTGCATTTGCAAAAATATAAAGTTAAGTGGAACTTAATTGTTAAACTTGAGTCCAAACTTCTCTGGATATTATCAACTCTAAAGCCATGGCTTGGTTTTTAAAACATGGAGGTTGCGTGGTGTAAACAGATGGCCTTTCTGTTGTTAATCTTAGCCTTTTTCACTTTTCAGAAAAAAAAAAAAAAAACAAGTAGAAATGACAGTTAGAATTTTGCCTTGGAATACTATGTTATTCCTAAATCCTGAAAATTGACATAATTCACAACATTTGCATCATTCACACATTTTTTTTAAAAAACCTTTGTGGACACTAATTTATAAATAGTTTCAAAGCCTATAAGATATGTATTTAAACAACTAATTCAGGTCTAGTTATGATCAAAGCAGCAGTTCTCAAACTCGAGGTATCAGAATTAGCTGAAGGACTTGTGAAATAGTAGCACCACACCCCAGAGTTTCTGATTCAGTAGCTCTGAGCAGGGCCCAAGAATTTGCATTTCTAACAAGTTCCCAAGGGATGCCGATGCTTCTGGTCTAGGGACCACAACTTGAGAAGCACTGCACTAAAAAAGAAATGTCTCCCAATATATGAAAGAATTCAGCCCATGCCTTTATACCTAAAGGGTATAAAAGAAGAAATCAAAACTACAGGAATAAGCACTCCTCCAACTTTAAAGTGTAAATACATTTCACCTGGGGATCTTGTTAACTATAGATTCCAGTTCAGTAGGTTTCAAGTAGAGCCTAAGAGTTTGCATTTCTAAGCAAATCCCCAGTGATGTTGATGCTACCAGTCTGACAACCACAGTTTGCTCTTCATTACAAGACCTCTTTGGACAGGACAATTATCCATGATACCATATTTCATTCTGATTAAACTCCTTGCATAGAGGGAGCATATTTTATACTTTTTTGGATCAATCACATTCTATTGAAAGTGGCTGGCATAGAGAACTAAGTCAATTTAACAACAAATACTGAGTATCTACTATTTGCATACCAATTTTTACTGTCAGAGAAACAAAAGTCTACGTCATACTGAAACAAAACAACATAAAATGATTAAGGATAGCTCTGATCATTGTGCTATTCTTGCAACTTCTGTGCAAGTTGGACAATTTTTCAAAGTAAAAATATTAGAAAAGCAGGTTCAGAATTTTTTTCTGGATCTTAGGAAAATGAGATTTTATAAATATATATGTATGAATAAACAATCTACTTAAGAAGATGACAAGTGAAACAATTTCTTCTAGTATGTCTCTTGGCATTTCAAATAAAACTTTATTATTTGATAGGAAACCTCACTCGAAAATAAAGACAAAAATATCGTATTTCTTCTAAAGTAATGTTATTTTTTAAATTAAAAAAAAATTTTTAGATTCATTCCCTGGTTCTCATTTTCAATGGCTAGCCTGAAAAGAATCCTAAATTCATAAGTCAGTTTCTCTATGAATAATGAGGATACCTTCTGCTTTCAATGATGAAAGCAACCCCAAATTTGCCTAGACTCTGAAAAAAAAGTCAAAGTATCACCCTCTCTAATTGAGAACAATTTAGAAACTCTTTAAAAGAAAAAATATTTTTGCATGTTAAGCAATTATGTTTAAAAGCAATAGTAGCCTATGCTAGGAAGGGCATTATTAAACTTGTGAATGGGTACATTTTGATAGTGTTATCAAATATCCCAATAGTTTTGGAAAGTAGTTGGCAATATGTATGCATTAAAAACCACAAAAATATGTGTATTTAGTGAATAGGTAGTCTTATCTCTAAAAAATTATTCTTTGGAAATAAAATAACTAAAGACCAAATTTGATCCTTGCAGCCTTAAACTGAAAGGGAGTAAAAGAATAAGCTAAATGGTCAATAATATCAAAATGGCCACATTAATTATGGTTGATGAATTCAATGATATGTCACCATACAAAGTCATGTTTATGAAGAGGTGCAGTAATATGAACACATGATTATATCTAAAGAAGAAAAAAAATTAAAAATCATATGCATCCTACAATGATATGCATGTAAAAATTCTAAAAAATAGAAGGGAAATTTACAAAAATATACTTATATATATGAAGGTAGCAGGATTATGGGTAGTCTTAGCTTCTATTTTCTTTTACAGACTTTCTGTGATATCTTTATTACTGACTTTATTGTACTTTATTAAAAAAGAAAAATCGTATTCAAAAGAATCAAAATCAGTCCTGAGCTACACATGGTATCTTTATTTAATAATGCATTAAGGCGGTAAATGCTACTGAGGCTTGAATCTCTTTCCAAATCACCATGAACCAAAGCTGCTATCTTTTTAAAGGGCATCATCTTACCAACATAACTGCCTGAGTCTGATCAAACCACATGCTTTGTTTCACAGAGCCTTCAAACTGTGGTGGATTAACATGCAGACTCTGAAGTTAAAGAATATGAACTTGAGTCTGGGCTCTAACCCTTTGTTGCTTTGCCATTAGACTGAGATTCTGCTGTGAATATAGCCTCTCAAAATTCACCACTTTCTTCACAATAAAAGAAGCAACTCTAGATGTTGCCTAAAAGCCATATGGCTTATTATGTGTCTTGAGAGAGGGAACCCTGCATGGTAGCCTCTGTAATTAGAGTGACACAGCTGGTGTCACTGCTAAGTACCATTTTATAGGTTGTACACCTTGTGCAAGTAATCAAAGCTATCTGTGCCTCAGTTTTCTCATCTGTACCTTGAGGATATAAATGCACCTAGTCCACAGAATGGGTGGTGTGTTTTAAATGAGATAATATGTACAGCAGTCACCACAGAGCCTAGAGCATGGTAAGCACTCAAAAATCACAGCTACTACTGTTTATCTATAAATTGTGGGGAGGAGGATCTTTGTTTTCACTCTGTTATAGTTCTCTTTGGAGCTTGAAGGGTAGGGGACAGGGAGTTTCAGGGGGAAAAAAAGATTTGGTATCCTTGTAGCCAAGCCAGAGATTTATGTCTGAAAAGAGAGAGGCCTGATGCATAATAGAGCAAATGGACCAATTAACTGAGTTTATGAAATCTCCCCCTGAGTTTCAAAAATTGCTAGGAACCAGAGGAAACTATCCTCAATCCAAGTTACTACTACCCACAGATAATGCACATTTTGGTTCCCTCTGGATCACAGGAAGTTCAACCTGTGAAAAGTGTCCACAAAGGGGAGGAAATTACAGCCTCGGATAGACACCATTTTTCAGTGTTTACTATAATTACTCATGCAACAGGTATCCTTTTCTTTGCTTTTGGAGATTGTAATTGCTTCTCTTCTTGAGGATGTGGCTGGAGAAACAAGCTAGGAGAGGGTGCCACCCTAACTCTGCTAGTGAGCCGGGGTGGAAAAATGGGCCTGGGCTGGAGCAAGAGCTGAGAGGTGAGCTAGACTCAAAACGTCCTCAGCTGAAGGCTTTGCTCATCTCTCCAATCAGAAATAACTGGATAAAACTTTGTGCTTCAAAGATGGGATTCCTTATCTATGTTGTTTACTGTTTTCTCCAAAGTCTAAAACAGCACCTGGCATATAATGGGCACCTAATATATGCTGGACAAACAAAGCAATCAATTAATACAGCCATTTCAAAATTTTCCAAAAAATTGAATTTATACAGTGTGAATACCTTGATATTTTTTCTAAGTATGTTATGTTTACAAAATCAAAAATATTTTTACTTTGAAAAACAAATATATGGCATGATTTTTCTATGTAAAAGATGCAGAGAAGAAACTTGGAAAGAAATATTAAAAAAATTAACAGTATAGGTGGAAGAGCAATATTTGACACATTTTCCACTTTTGTACCTTTTATGTTGACGAAGGAAAAGATTACTGAAACCTTGGCTCTGTATTTTAAATTCTGAAAATGAATTAAAGATGTGTCCATTCTTTGTCTAGATGAAAACTTCTCTAATGTCCATGCTACAGCATTGGTTCCAAGACAGTCCAAATAATGCCTTCAAAATATGTATTATTATTAGTCTGCAACAATTAAAATGTCTCTTCTTGTTCAAAACTGGTTTTGCCCACAAGATGAAGCCAGAAAGTAAGCATTTAGTATTGTTTCAGATTTTTAAAATCATCACCAAAAGAGAGATTGTACCAAAAGAGAAAAAAAAAATGGTATGGGTGATGGATACACAGAGCTTATTATACTTTTCTGTTTGCATTTATATAGATTTCAATATTTCTATAATAAAAAAATTTTGTAATGTTTACTTATATTTTTTGAAATGTGTAATTAGTAATTTCGTACACTTAAAAAACTATATTATGTCACTTATATTTTATTTCATCGTGTGCTAAATTAAGCCTATCAGTTTCTTTTTAATGGACTCCATAGAGGAATTTTCAGTATATTCTTGAGACATATAAGTTGCTACCAGCCTTACTCAGTGTATGATGGATAGTTTCTATTTTAAAATATGACATTTGTTGTGATATAATTTAAATTACTTTTCTGCTGGGAGAATGCGTTCTTCGGAGTTACAATTATGCAAAGGGAAATTATACATCATATTCCTACTTTATCTTCCTTTATAGTCCTTGCTGAAGTTACTTTTACTCAGGTATAATTACATTAGAGAAAACAGAATTTTGCATTTATATTAAGAATAATTATATTTAGAAAATTCATTTCAGTTCTTAGTTAATTACAGAAGAAAAATGAAAGCCATTCTAAAAATAAACAAAAGTAAAGGCACGAAAGTAGCAAAACTCACGTATAAAGTAAAGTGCTATGTATAATCAATAATTTAGAGTTCTCACAAGCCCAGTTAATAATACAAGTCACTGTATCATAATTATATGGTAAGAAAAATATTTTTAGATCTTTTTATATACTGTAAGTGTTATATATGCTCATTATGGAAAATTTGAAAACTTAGACAAAGTGTAAAAATAAATTAAGATCACTCTGTGATCACTACACCTAGATATAAACACTATTAATATTTTACTGCATTTTTTTCAAGTCCATATTTTGCTCAGATAGAATGCAAATATCAATAGTCTATTAAATTTTACAAAATTGGTACCATACAGTATACTCCGTATAACCTAATTTCTCTATTAGAAAACATATGGTAAACTTTCCCCGCCTTTTATTAACTATCCCTCTTAATAACTGCAGACTTTCCTGCCCAGTATTATATCTACACCATGATTTATCTAACCCACCTCACACTATTAGAAATTCAGAATGTTTCTATGTTTTCTGATTATAAATGATACTATAATCAATGACCTATGTAAAAAAAAACTTTTTTACATCTCTATTTTTGCTCAATAAATTATTTGAAATCAAATTTCTGGGTCAACACATATGGATATGTTTAAATATTTTGAAACATAATGACAAAAATCTCTAAAAGTTGTCATTAACATTCCCATAAATATTTCTAGATATCGATATCCTTACAAGTTACTTTTTAGCTCCTTAAAAACATAATTGCCAATTTTAAAAGTAAAAATGTCATCTTTTGTAATTTTTATTTGTTTATTTATAGTCTATTTAATTATCAGTGAAATCGAATATATCTACTTGTGCCATGGCCATTTTTATTTCTTTATTAAAAATTCATTTAAAAAATATCCTTCAATTTAATCCGATCACCTTAATCTGAAGTCTACCATGTTATAGGCATAGAGATGAGTGCTGAGGATAGAAAATTAATGAGATATGAACTCCATCATCAAAGATTTCACAGTCTGGTAAAAAAACAGACATGTGAATGACTAATTCCAGTCTATTATTATATGTGCTATGTGGACATATATATAACATGCTAGGAAACTATACATAAGGAAGCAGAAAAGTCTCCAGGGGATTAGTGGAGGCTATGCGGAAGTTGTAGTTTCAGCTGGGCTCTGACAAACAAATAAGCATTTACCAGGTAGGTGGGAGAGAGGAGAGTGTCCGGCATAGGTCAGTAGAGGAGATGATCAACATATAATGAAGGATATTATGAAACCAGCCAAGAATTTGAGCCATATCAGTGGGAAATAGGGACTCATTGACATGTTTTTGAGCCGAGAATGGGCATGATGAATTTTGGGTTTTAGAAAGTGGAAGGAAAGGAAGTTCTGGAATCATTTTGGAACTTAGAGAGAGAGAATCAGGTCAAGGATAACAGCAAGATTCTTTTAGCTTGAACTATTCAATGTAGAGTGATATGTTTACTTTAAAAAATATATAGTCATGAGGAAGAGTTAACCCCTTTTGATTAATCATTCCTTTTTTAAAATTCCTAAAACAGCAGCTTTGATAGAATGTATTATTTTTCCCAAATGACTTGCTTTGGCCAGTGGGTGGAAGTGACCGTATTGCCAGTTCCTGCCTAGACGTCAAGAAGTGTTTCCACATACAAGACAGGGAACTTTTAGTCTCCATCAAGAAAAAGACCTGCCCCAGGGAGTTTGCTGTTCCCAGAATAATAGACACACATGGAATACACCTGAATGAAACACAATTTGGAGCTAAGCCCTACTGAGGCCAGCCTAGGTTAGACAACCCGTTGGCCAATCTACAGTGTGTAAGCCACTGAATTTTAGCATGGATTGTATGAAATATTATTATGGCAACAGCTAATCGGTACAGTGGCATATTCTGTTCCCTTTAATTTCTAAATACAGCCCATCTGTGTTTAAAGATACTTCTAAAGAACTTGAGTTGGGCTAATATCCTGTATAGTTTCTGGAAAGTGGGATAATATAATTGGAAGTTTGCAATGATTAAATGTAGCCCAGTCCTTCCAATTGTAAAATGTCATCTCATCAACTGGAATTTGCTGATGAATTTCCATCCAGAATTAAAGTACTCACATGCTGTGCATAAGAAATCAATTGAATATTGATCCTGCCAGGCTGACATGCATTATAATAAAATACTAAATGGACAGACCGTGAGCTGAGCTCACTGTTGTAAGAATATTTGTATCTTTGTTGTCTCCTTCTGATCATGTTATGTGTAAGCAGCAAGCTGCTGCGTGGCATGGAGGATTTTTAATCAGGTTGTAATAGGCCCCCTCATTCTGCTCATTAAGATTAAAAAAAGGTTTGCTAGGGAAATGGTCTATTAGGTTGTAATTTGCTTTCACATGCAAATTAAGGAATAATTAGCTTTGAATATCTGGAGATGTAGAATCTGTGTGTTTGACATATTTTCATATGTAGCCAACATTGAAAGTTCAAGTATCTTTTTAGAGAAAAGAAAGATTCTTTGAAAATTAAAAAGAGATTAAATAATGTTCTATTCTGAATGTACACTATTCAGGTAAATATTGCAGGTGGCATATATTTAGCTCACAATTCAGAACAAACTTTTTAAAATCTTGTTAATATTTCCAAAAGGCTGGCAAAAGTCTGAATGTCACCACATTTCCCTTCTCTTTTGCAAGAACAAGGTATTCTTTGAAATATAGTTGAATCAAGATTTACATTTTAAATAGAGGTGAATTCTTATGCTTTCCATTAACTTCAAGTAGCTCTTCTTCCTCTAACAGTTTGTTAAATAAATAAGCTGAATCTTCCCTATTACTTAAACAGGGAGTATAAATAGGCTTAAATAATTTCTTACTTTTGTAAGATGTTACTTGGTCTTCTCTTACTCTTTAAATTTAGTGAAACAATTAAAGCACGTTTCATGATGAACTTCAAAAAGTCCGAGGCAGAGCAATGAATCTTGCTCATTGATTTAAAATGCCTCCGAACTAGATTTAAAATAAGAGTTTGTTCGAAGGAACTTTATTAGTTGAGCAAAGTCTTAGTAGAGAACAAGATTTATTTACCTAAAGTAGGATGGGCAGGTTGTCTAAGTCTACCATGAAGACACGTTGTCTGAAAAGGATTTTTTTCCCCTGATTTATAAAGTTACCAAAAGTTAAATAACATAATATTTAAATCGCATCTGGCTAGGCCATTAAAACATCATCTTTATTGAAAAGAATAAAATTGTATACAATTAGGACTATACTGCAGAATGAGTAACAGTTGACTGTCATATCTAAGTGGTAGTCAGTGGACAGTTCCTAGGAATGGAGAATGATAAAGCTTTGTTTCTAAGAGATGGACAAATAAACATATTTCTCTGACTGTTCCTTTGAATATTTCTGCAATAAAATGGTTCATCTGCTAAAAGGTTTTGGAAGGTCTATAATATGTGGGGCACAAAGAATGTCAAAATTAGTAAAACAGCCACTGGCCTCCAGGGACTGTGGATGTAGCAGGACAAATGCAATAACACACGCTCGCGAATAAAAATAGTCAAAGAAATGGGTGATAAATGTGAGATGAAAGGTATCACCAAGTTATGTGAAATTTCAGGGCATAGAGACCTGATTCTCACAGAGAGAGATAGCATATCTTCCAAATGCAGAGAATGGATAGAATTTAAATATGGAAAGAGAAGACAGCATTCTAGGAAAAGGAAGTGATAGACACTGGCAGAAACGTGTGTTCCTATTACAGTAGACAGTGTGATTTAGTTACAACATGGGGAAAAGTAGAAAAGTAATCTAGAAATTTATATAAAGAAAAGATGGTGTGGAGGCGGGGTTAAATCTTAGGCGAAGGAATTTGGAAACTAGCTAGTGAGTCACTAAGCATTTTAGAGCAGGAGGATAATATGTTAAAAGCACCCTACTGAAAAGTTAAGGGATTAGAATGAGAGAGGTGTTTAAAGAAGACTCCAACCAGCAAATTATTTCCTTTGAGGTGGGTTTCCCACATTTTCACTTTCCCAGAGTTTGGCATCAACAAAAACTGACGTGCTCTGTATGATGTAACTCAAATCAGGTAAGAATTCAGACTCTATTTTAGCATAATAAGATACTAGAGACACCAATTTACTTACACAGCAGAACAAAACAAAACAAAACAAAACAGATTACCTTATAAGCCATTCTACCTTACTATGAGACAGCCACTGCATTCCAGCAGGAGACTCTCACAGAGCAAGGACAATCGCTTAACCCACCCCCGAGGACAAATTCACATGGACACGTGTGACTGTATGATGAGTGGACAGTGCTGTACATCATAGTGCCTGCAGTTACTGATACAATATTGTACACTTAAAAAATTTAAGAGAGTAGATCTCACGTTAAGTATTCTTACCACAAAGAAGGAACACGAAGAAACCTCTGGAGGTGATAGATAGGTTTATTACCTTGATTGCAGTGTATGGTTTCACTGGTTTCACCAGTATATGCTTATGTCCAAACTCTTCAAATTGCATACAATAAATATATGCAGTTTTCTTATATATCAATTATGCATCAAGGCAGGTGTTAAAAACAATGCAAAAAGCCTAAAGGTCATGGAAGAAAAGAAGGAGAAAGAAGTGTTGAGAAAGTGTTCTCTGTGGAACCTAGAGCAGGCTGTACAGGGTTAAACCTCTGTATCTGGAAGCAGAGCTCAGGAATCAAATAGACTAGAATAGAGAAGCCACCCTTAACTGCTTACCACCTTATGGATCCTCTCTACATAGGAATATATAGCTTAAGTATGAAAGACGAGACTCATGGGGCATTTTCTGGGACTCTGTTTATACCCTTAACAGGCCAACAGTAAGATCATTTTGAAAGAGTCATCATATCACTCCTCCCTTCCACAATAAGGAGCATATCTCTGTGGTTATATTTCTTCTGTCCAGTGCAGTGAGAGGTAATGCAGACTCTTACAGTATTGCACAATGAGGGGAGTGAAATGGAAATGACATGGAAAGGCAAAGGAGAGAAATAAAGAGATGGGTAAATTGACAGGATATGGTCACTGAGTAAATCTGGAAGGCAGCAAAGGGGGAGGAGTAGGAGAAAGCTCCATCTTGGCCTTTGGTTCTCAGCCTAGATGACTAAGTGAATAGCAATAGCATTAAATAAAATTAGAAAGTCAGAATGAGCTTGGTTCCTGACATGATGAGTTTGTATGCCTTTGGGCTATCCAGATGCCCAGGACACAAGTGAAACTGTTCTAAAGTGTTCAGGGATTAATACAGGCATAACTTGTTTTATCGTGCTTTGTTTTATTGCACTTCACAGATACTGTGTTTCTTACAAATTAAAGGTTTGCGGCAATCCTGCATTAAGTCTATTAGAGCCAAAAAGGGTATGACTAGCTGAAGATAATGGTTAGCATTTTTTAGAATAAAGTATTTTTAAATTAAGGTATGCACTTTTTTTTATACATAATACATACCTAATAGACTACAGTATAGTGTAAACATAACTTTTATATGCACTGGGAAATTAAAAATTTGTGTGACTCATTTCATTGTGATATTCGCTTTATTATGGTGGTCTGGGACTGAATCCTCAACATCTCCCAGGTATGCCTGTATAGAGATTTAGGCATTATCTCCTAAATAAAACTGCGATAAGATACTTGAAACCAATGCTAATGGAGAAAATATAGAAAGTTAGAGTAGAATTTTTAAAAATATCATTTAGGTGTTGGGAAGAAAGAAAAGAACTGAGAGAGGATGAGAAGGAATATTCAGAAAAAAGGAAGAAGAACCAATATTATGCTGTACCTGAGAAGCCAAGAAAAGGGGAATGAACTAATTTCAATACAACAAAGGGGCCAAGGGAGAAGAGAAATGAAATAGGTCCTAGGACCAGGTGACATGGAGATCTCGGATGACCATCAAGAGGGTCCTTGATGTAAGGACCTTGATGTAAGGTAATGTAGACAGATATCCCATTGAAGTGCTTGCGGGAATGAAGGAGCAAGAACGTAAGTGCATCATTAGGAGTGGAGATAGCGACTGTGCAACCTAATTTTTCTAAAAATTTGCTGGTGAAAAATATGAGGAAAATGATAGTTTTGGTAAAGAATTAAGTAATTAAGACTTGAACAAAAGCCATTGAACTAGTAGAATGAAGAAAATATTATGACACAACGAACTTTAATATATTTTAGTGAGTTTCTACTATGTACCAGCCAACAGAATATGTTGCAGAATCAGACCTGAACTACATATGGCATTTAAGTCTGTGAACTGCAATGTTCTGTGAATTTAGATCATTTAGTCACTGGAGCAAGAACTGTGATTTATTCACTAGTGTATCCATGGAGTATAGCACAATGTCTGACATGTGACAGACCCATGATAGCAAACTTTTACGAAATCAATGAATGGCATAGTCCCAACCTTTAAAAGGCTCTTTCCTATCTTTGCTTTGTTAACTCTTCTCTGTCTTTCAAGTCTAAACTTAGGCATTGCTTCTTCCAGAAAAGCTTCTTCAACCACCATGTGCCCATTACATTCTGGTTATTTCTTCACCTATCTTTTAGTCTAAAGAGAGAAAAACAAGCCAATACAGGGTTTCAGAATTTTTACCAGTCCCAAGACAAGGGAGAGACAGACAGCAAAACCACAGTAGGGCTCACCGACTGGTTTAGAAACTCAGGGGAATTAATTTCCTATGCACTTTAGGTTTTTCACAAATAACTCCCATTGGTTCTCCTTTTACTTCTGCAGGTTTTCCTGAGCTAGCCTGACCAGCTCTGCTGAATTCAAATGAGTAGAGAAGCTCTAAAATCAGCCTTGGGAGTATAGAACCTGGTTTTTCTCACATTGTCAACTTTGTTCTAAATAGCCAAGCCATGCATGCTGTAAGCAAAGCCTGTTAGACTCCATTGGCTGTCTGGGCACCCACATTAAAAACACAACTTGCTAAACAGTCTACCCAACAGACAGCTTGCTTTAGCAGAACAATGCTATTTGGCCTGGGAGGGAAGAATTTGATAAAGTACTTCATTGGATGGCAATGTTTTGGTCTCGGCTTTCTTCAGATCACAGAGGGATAATAAAAGTGGAATCCATTTAAACTTTCCATTTTACCCCACAGGCTCATAGACACTGCATCAAACCACATCATGCTGCAAATGTGCTGAAATCTACAAGCTTACTCCTCCTGTTATACACAATAATATTTGTAAGACTGGAGATAAATTATGAAATACAATTTCTTGATTTGCTCACTCATGTAACTGTAGCAGAATCTCAAGTCCAAGATTATACTCCATGCCAAAAAGATGCATAAATAACTGTATTGTTTTGTGCTAAGTTTAGCAACACGACATGCTTGCTGGCCAGTCTATGAATAGTATAGTCACTACTGGGACAGACCCGGCCATGTGACAAGGACTTACATGCTCAGTCTCCCATGATCATGGAGGTCATGGAAACATTGGTGATTCTATACAATTTGGTCTACACATCTTGGAAATAGGACCCCAGGTTAAACTGAAACAAAAACCATGCATGAAAAATAATCACTGAATTCAGAGACTTTATGACTTAGACCAAATCCTTGGAGCCTTTCCCTTTTGCTTACTCCCCTTTACTTTGCTCTTCTGAGATGATCTTAAGGCATGAAGACTATGTGAAGGCTCCGACATCAGAAACTATTCAGAAATTGCCTGGTGCTCACCTAAAAGTTCAAGCCACCCTCATCTCTTAGTTAGATTACTGAGTAGCCTACTTATTAGTCTTGCTTTATCTCTTGCTCTCCATATCCTCCATGTGCTGGGCACTATGATGTGCCACCAAAATCCTACTTCAAAGACCCATTGATCCTGCTGTCCTCAGCTGCCAGTCCCTCAGGTTAAACTCTATTGTCATTATTATTGCTATTGAAAGACCTGTGTTTAATGACTGTTGGAGTCTAAAGGCTAGGTAGTCACAGAGATGATTCTGAAGCTTCTATGTGAGTGGCTAAGCCTGACATTGGGCTGAATTACAGTTGGACTTATCCTCTGCCTACTCCTGCTTTCTTCCCCTTCTTTCAAAAAGAGTTGATCATGAAGGGTCAGATACAACCTGCATGCTAAACGTCATCTCAGAGTTGCTTCCCCAGCCTGTGACAGTCTACATATCAGAAACAGCCAGGCATCTTGTTAACTCTTAAGTGTGATCAGGACTCTCCCCTGCTTGGAACTCTCCCTCTTCTTCCCATCTTCTGAGGTCTTATAATTCCCCACAGGCCCCACAGAATCTGCCTACAGGATGTTCTAGCCACATCCACCTCCTCAAACACATCAGGCACACTCCCATCATGAGACTTTTACATTTACTATTTGTTCCCCCTGCCTAGAAAACTCTTCTCCTGGATCAGAAGTAGGCAAAAAAAAATTTTTTTTCTATAAAGGGCTAAATAATAAATACTTCAGGCTTTTTGGTCCACAAAATTTCTGTTGTAACAACAGACAGTCCCTGACTTATGATGGTTTGACTTAGGATTTTTCGACTTTACAATGCTGCAAAAGTGACACACATTCAGGCAAACCATACTTTGAATTTTGAATTTTAATATTTTCTTGGGCTTTCAATATGCAGTATGATACTATCTCATAATGCTGGGCAGCAGCAGTGAGCCGCATGATCACAAGGGAAAATAATCAGTTCTCTACGGTGCAATATTAAATGCATTTTGACTTAGGATATTTTCAACCTATTATGGGTTTATCACACACATATGCTTAAGATGACTTTCTTTTTACATATAGTTAAAAGAAATTCTAATAAGAAAAATGAAAGAATTATAATGCCCTTTTATTGAGTTCTCATTCTGTGCCTGCTGATGGGCTGATAACTTTGCATGCTTGGTCTCTGTATAATCAATAACGCATTGGGGAGAACCAGTGGAATGATTTTTCACACGTCCTCCCATTGGCTGGGCATGTTGAGATGTAAACTTCTCAGCTCCATTCTTGAAGACTTGTCACAATTGATAGAAAACATTTGCCCATGCACTGCAGAATATACCTGTGGAATGAACGTGGTCACTAGTAGATATTTGCTTTAAGTAGGGGAAGTAGAAAGAGAGATATCCTACTTGAGAGATCTTCAACTCAATTAAACATTCGCGGACCCTGAACTTAGACTTAAATTCCAGAGGAAAGCTCTGTCTGGTCTCCAAACAAGACTCTTCCTCCAGACCCCTAGCTCATCCTCAGACAACTAACACCGAATCTCCATGAAACCAGAAATCCAAAGCAAGTAAATAGCTTCCCAGTGTACCTGAAAATACGTGTTACTGGTCAGAATTATAGCAAACCTATGGAAATCAGCAGTTAGATATTGTAGTCTCTAGTAAATGGGTTAGAAAATGCTCTCAGCTTCACCTGAGAAGGGTTGATGGCCACTGACCACTCATTTCTTGACCAAGGTTGAGGAGGGAAGAAATCTCTTTTGCATTCATCTTCCTACTTCAAATCATTTACAATAGCTTAAGAAATACATTTGTCCTGGCTGGTATGTAAAGAGACAGTCAATAACAATATGAGAAATAATTACTATACCTGGAGAAAGTGGGCATAGATTTCAACAATGACTGGGGCCTCCAAACTGGATTTCAAATATGTTGTAGTAAAGTGATAGCCATTTATTGCTCAACTTGATGAATTTATACTTAATTTAGATGGAATGGAGTTGAGGCTGAAACTTTGAAATACAGAGTTCATTTTTTTTTCTTTTAAATGGCAATTCAGTTCAGCCTCAGATATGTTGAGTGCCTACTATTTTCAAGAAACTGTTAGGCTCGAAAGACACAATGATTAAGAAGATGAGCCATCCCTGCCCGCAGACACTTGCATCCTTTTAGTGAAAGGAGATAATAAGCCACCACGAAATTCATCATTTAACTATAATTAAGGCAAGTGTTACAAAAAAATGTGCATAATGGGATGAACTCATTTGTTCTTTGAATCAAGTAAGTATTTTTTGAAGAAGTCACATTTATGCTACAAACCAAAGGATGAGTAGGAGTTAGAGAGGCAAAGTAAAGAAGAAAAAGAGGTGTTTCAAGTAAAGGGACCACACAAACACCTGGAGGCTGGAAAGACCCTACCCTTTTCAAGCAGTAGTGAACTAGTAAAAGTTAACAACTGGCTTTCCACAAAATGCAATATGTGTATATCTATACATACATAAGTTTATTATAATGTTATTAATATCTGAGATACATAACAATTTGCAAACAATAATGAAATGTACAATATTCTCTGTTGTAAATTCTACACATAGTCAATTGATTCTCACAGAATGCTTTTGCTGATTTTAGTCAAACTCTCATGTCCGCAGCCAAACTGTGGTCACAATCGATGAGCAAGTGCAGTTCTCACTTCAACATTAGCTGATGTTTTAAGTTAGCAAGTGAGATGTAACTGAAACAATGAAGACATAAGTCAGAACTTCACTCATCTGTCAATGATGTGAGCTGAATTGCATAGTAGTTTTTAAATGCTGGAAGAGTATGTCTTCGGGTTTTGGTTAGCAGGGTCTATATACAATTTAACAGCTCCCAGATACAATACATTTTCAAATTTAAAAGGCACTGTTAACATTACTCCAGTATTTTTATCCTAGACTGGAGGTCAGCAAACTATGAGCCTCCTATCTGTCTTGGTATATAAAATGTTGGAGTAAGTTAGACAGAGACAAATGCCATATGATTTTACTGACATCTAAAGAACTAAATAAACAAAATAGAAACAAATTCATAGATACAGAGCACATTTTGAGGGTTGCCCGGTGAAAGGGGGCTTGAGAAGGTGGGTGAAAAAGGGAAAGAGATTAAGAAGTACAAATTAGTAGTTACAAAATAATCATGGGGATTGCCAAAGCCATCCTGAGGAAAAAGAACGAGGCTGCAGGCATCACATTGCCTGACTTCAAATTATACTACAAAGTGACAGTAATTAAAACGGCATGATATTGGCAGAAAAATAGACACACGGACCAGTGGAACAGAATTGAGAGTCCAGAAGTAAACCATATTTATACGGGTAAATAATTTTCAACAAAGAAGCCAAAAACATACAGTGGAGAAAGGAAAGCCTCTTCAATAAATGGTGCTGGGAAACTGGAAAGCCATCTGCAAAAGAATGAAACTAGACTGTTATCACCACACACCAAAATTAACTCAAAATGGATCAAGGACATGAATATAAGACCTGAAACAATAAAATGCATAGAAGAAAACATAGGAACTAAACTCAAGGACCTTGGCCTTAAAGAGGATTTTATGAATTTGACCTCAAAAACAAGTAAAAGCTAAAATAAATGAATGGGACTACATCAAACTAAAAAAGCTTCTGCTCAGCAAAAGAAATTGTCAACAAGGCAAAGAGAGAACCATCCAAATGGGAAAATATATTTGCAAGCAACACTTCAGATAAGGGCCTAATATCCAAAATATACAGAGAACTCACAAGGCTCAATAATAACAAAAAAAAAAACAAATGATCCAATCAAAAATGGGCAGAGGACCTGAACAGACACTTCTCCCTAGAGGACATACGAATGGCCAACAAATATATGAACAGATGCTCAACATCACTATTAGGGAAATGCAAATCAAAACCACAATGAAATACCATCTTGCACCTGTTAGAATAGCTATAATCAACAGGACAAGTAGTAACAAAGGTTGGAGAGGATGCAGAGAAAAAGAAACCCTCATACACTGCTGGTAGGACTGCAAATTGGTACAACCACTATGGAAGACAATATGGAGGTTCCTCAAAAAACTAAGAATTGATCTACCATATGATCCAGCAATCCCTCTACTGGATATTTACCCCAAAGACTTGAAAACCCACATCCAAAAAGATATTTGCACACTGATATTCATAGCAGCATTATTCACAGTGGCCAGGACATGGAAGCAACCAAAGTGCCCTACGATAGATGATTTGATAAAGAAGCTGTGGTACATATATACAATGGAATATTACTCAGCCATAAGAAGGGATGAAATACTGCCATTTGCAACATGGATGGACCTCAAGATAATCATGCTAAGTGAAATAAGCCAGACAGAAAAAGTTGAAAATCACATGATATCACTTAAATGTGGAATATAAACCTAAAAGCAACAAATGAGCAGGACAAACAAACAGAGACTCATAGACATGGACTATAGGCTAGTGGTTACCAGTAGACTATAGACTAGTGGTTACTAGCGGGATGGAGGAGGAGGCGGGAGATAGACAGGGTAAAGAGGGTCAAATATAGTGGGGGGTAGGGAGAGGGTGAAGTGGGTAAAAGGGATCAAATATATGGCAGCTGAACAAAACTGGATTTGGGGTGGTGAACACACAATAGAATATACAGACGTCAAACGATAATGTACACCTGAAAATTATATAATTGTATTAACCAATGCTACCCCAATAAACTTAATTAAAAAAAATAGTCATGGGGATGTAAAGTAGTATATGGAATATAGTCAATAATATTGTAATAACTCTGTATAGTGTCAGATAGATACTAGATTTATTGGAGTGATCATTTCATAAGTTATATAAATGTCTAACCACTATGTTGTACACCTGAAACTAATATAATATTGTATGCTCACTACAATCGAAAAAATAATAAAAAAGTTTTTAAAGGGAAAAAAATAAATACAGCTACACTCATTTATTTATGTGTTTGTTTTTAATGTATTTATGTATTTATGTACACTGCTTTCACTCTACCAATGCAGAGTTGAGTAATTGCAACAGAGGGTTTATTGCCCACAAAACCTAAGATATTTGTTATCTAGCCCTTTACAGAAAAAATGTTTTCTGACTGATATTTTAGGACATCAACAAAACAATAAATCAAGTCCTGATCTATAGTGTTCGCCAATTTCTGTGGTGTAAAGACTTTCACCAAGGCCAATTTCGAGCTACCATGGTGATATCACTGAATGAAGTGCTGGGAAGAGATGTGCAATAGTAGCACATCATTATATAGATTTCACCAAACAGCTACCACAGACCTAAGTAGCCTTAAAGGCATAGACAACAGTAAAATGTAGTGAAATAACTAGGAAGTAATAAGTTCAAAGAATTAATTATCCTTATTTTTAATATAACTTAAATAATTATAAGTTTAAATAATTTAATTTTTAATGATAGCCATATTTAACAACTGACTTTTAAACTTCCTGAAAATTTAACAATTCACTCTCCGAGCTGTTATGAGCTGGCTACAGCACATCAGCGCCCTAAACCAACGGAAAGATATACTGTGTGGTTGGAGAACAGAGCTGGATGGGTGGAATAAGGCCAGGCAGGTGAACTGAGCAAGGCCTGGTAAACTAGATTGAGGAGATGAGGATTTACCCTTTAAGAAATGCAATGCCATTAAAGGTTTATAGCTGAGAAGTAGTTTGATCTCTCTCATCTCCTATTACATAATGTTTTTAATCCCAGTGAGCATTTTTGTAGTGATTTCTATGTACCAATCACCATTATAGGTATTTTGTAAATATTAAGTCTCACAACAACCCCATGAAGTATGGTATTAATATTTTGCCCCAATTTTACAGAGGAAACAGAGACAGTAAGAAATTAATCATTTGCCCAAGGACTTGATTAATGAGTGGTGGACCTGAGATATGTGGGGAAGAGTCTAACTTTTTTCCCACATAGGGGCATTTGAACCAGCAGAGAGACACGGCTGTCTCCAAAACATGCACAAGGGGTTCGATGGCACAGAAAAGATGGTTCTGTTCAACTACTGTAGACATAGATGGCACAGATAAGTGGGATAGGTCTAGGGTTCATCACAAAGACCATCTCATGGTGAACAGATTCCTCAAAGTGGGAGCCATCGGTCTTCCAAGAGGAAGAACTTTGGAAATTGACAGTAAGGAACATACAGAACTTGCTAGCTGCCCATTGCATGTGATTTTTGTCCTAGTAATTTAAATCCCTCCAGAATCTACTCTGACACTTTTTTAGATCTCTCATCCTGTCATAAATTACATGAACAAGGAGAAAAAGGAAAGGATATACCAAAGTCTAAATGGGATAGATTCTTACCATTTAAATCTAAGGTTACTTTCCCAGAAGTCAAAGTTGATCCTTAACTCTAAATGGAGCTAATGAATCTCTAAATTACAATAGACTTGATTATTCTCAGGCAAATAGGGAATAAGGAGGAACAGCTGCTGGTTAAAAGCTGTTGTAGCTGCTAAGTGCATCATAGACATTTGCGATTTAAGCTGAAATTTTACTTTTTAGGGAAAATGAAAATCGGCCAATCTTCTAATTTGGTGCATTAGGCAGAAAGAATCATGTGACGGGATAGAATAAATGCACATTTTGCATCTGTGACCTCCAGCAATTTGCAAACCTGACAGGGATGTCCCAGATGTAGAGTTCAGAATGTGTCCAAAAAGGAGAACAATGGAAAGAAAAGAAAATGCAGCAACCACTGCTCTGTCACTGTCATTTGATTGGTCACTCCCTGTTCATGACTGCCTGCTTATCTTGTAATCTCTCTCCACTATCCCTACCTCTTGCCAAAGGCTAGTTTCTGATATTCACAGTCAAAATCTGAGGATGAAGGGATCCTTGGAACAGCAATAGAAAAAAAAAATAAGTTTTGTAGCATATTAGATTTCTGCCTTGTTAATTATCAAAATAGATCCCCACTGCTTTGCATAAATAAGTCTCAGTATAACTGGCTCAGAAAAATGATTTAGCATACCCGTGCCCCAGTTTCTTCATCTGGGAAATGGGGACAATAATACTACCTCCTTCACAGTGTGGTTATGGGAATTCAATGAAATGATAAAAGCATATACAATTATATCGATAGCTAATATTTTTCAAGGGTGTTCTGTGTACCAAGCACCATTTAAAATACTTCAACTCTACTCTTAATTTTTCCTGCCCCCTTAAAGGGTATTATTACTATTATTACTATTTTGCAGATGAGGAAACCGAGACACAAAGCAATTAAGAAACACGCCTACGGTCACACAGAAAATAATGGAAGGAGTAGCGCTTAAACAGATGCAGCCTGATCCAGGGGTTGGCAAACTATGCTCTATCAGTGAGATCCAGTCCACTACTTTTTTTTTTTTTTTTTTGTACAGCTTGCCAGTAAAGAATTTTTACATATATAATTCATGAGAAACATCAAAAGAAAGATAATAGCTTTTGGTCTATGTAAATTATATGAAACTCAAGTTTCAATATCCACAAGTAAAGTTTTATTGGAACACATCCATCCATTCATTTACATATACAGTTGGCTCTCGAATGATGCAGGGGTTATAGGTGCCGAACTCCACGCAGTGCAGTCAAAAATCCACGTATAACTTTTGACTCCATAAAAACTTAACTACTAATAGCCTACCGTTGACCAGAAGCCTTTCCAATAACAAATAGTCAACTAACACATACTTTGTATGTTATATGTATTATATAGTGTATTCTTACAATAAAGCTAGAGGGAAAAAAAACTGTTATTAAGAACATCATAAGAGAAAATACATTTATAGTATTTATTGAAAAAAACCTGTGATAAGTGGACCTGCACAGTTTAAATCTGTGTTGTTCAAATCTCAAGTATTGCCTTTTGCTGTTTTTACATCTGAGTAGCTGAAAAAGAGATCTTATGGCCCCCAAAGGCTAAAATATTTATAGAAAACACTTATAGAAAAAGACTCCTGCTCCATGCTCTAAATCACTACAGAATACAGCCAACCAGTCTACTTGACCCCTAGGCTGGGGATCCAAGGGTGAATGAGCTAGGTCCTGGTTTCCATCTGCATATAACTTACTATGTATGTGTTCACCCATTTATTTCTTGAACTGATTCTCAAAGGAGCTGAGCGCCTCTCACAGTCAGAGGCCACATGGCTGGTGAGGGCATCCCTTCCACATCTAAGGTTTTACATTTTCACCTGAGTGCCTCGATAATTCTGTCATCTCAGCCAAGAAAAGCACTGCCACATATCTTGAGAGCTTATTAAGTCTGCGCACAGAAAGGCAACTAGAGAACTGCAATAATTATCTGGGTAACGAGTTAAAAATCACTCTTCCCTAAAATAACCTGGTTATGAGTAAGTCCTGCTATCATATTCGCTAAAGAGGAACATTTCTCAGAGAGCCAACCAGAATGGAGATTGTGTCAAAATTAGTTTACAAATAGGGAACACACTGCCAGGGGCACTGAATACAATTATCCAAAATAAAAACAGAGGTAAAACGCATAAGGAAAACCCATAAAGTAAAGTTGAAAGGACTTCTTAATTTAATAATGACAAAAGCTAGCATTCATTAAGAGATTATCATGTGCCAGGATCTGGGCTAAATAGCCTTGCATGGATCATTTCATTATTCCTTAACATGCCTCAATGAGATGGTTACTATTTTCATTCCCATGTTGCAGATGAAAAAACTGAGGCTCTGAGTAGATGAACTACAGGCACACAACTAATAGGTAAAGGAGCTAGCATGCGATTCCAGGCAGTTCAAGGTCCAGAGCATACTACTCCGCACTCTTTATAGATTAAAAAAATAGGCCAGACAGTTTACTTGCTATGTCCAGGGCCACAAAACTGGTTGGTGGCAGAGCTAGGACAGTTCAGAGCTTGAGAGATAATACTTTATATGGGGGTGGAGATACAGGCACATTGTTTGTCAAGAAGGAAAGGGGAGAAGCAGGTGTCCTATTGCCTCTAATTCCAAATCATCATCATTGTTGTCATCAGCATCACAACACAAACTAATATCTATTAGAAATGTATTATGTGATAGGTCTTGTTCAAAGTGTACTATCTCAATTAATCCTTACGATGCCATTTCATTTAGTCCTTAAAACCACCATTTAGGCATAAATTTTATCCATTTTTTAGATGGGGAAACTGAGTCACAGAGATGACACGACCTGTTCTAGGACACCCAGCTGGAAGGTTGAGGGTGTAAGATCAAATAGCCTGACTCCAGAATACACACTTAATCCCTGCTTCTCCCTGACTCCCTTTGTAGACGAAGACCCAGTGTTCTCTTTACCTTGAATCATCTGGATGCCTTCCAATCTTTTGCAGAGCTCCTTGATTCTCTTAGCTGTTGTTCACAGCGCATTTCTAATTGTATTAGCTGTTTACGTGGCAGTCTCCTTGAACCACCTCATCTTCACAAAGTCACACTCATGCATGCACACATGCAAATGCACACACGCACACATACACACACAGTATGAACTCCTTCAACTCAGCTACTCTGTGAGAGCCTTCCATCAGATACAAAATTTGAAAGCATCCTGAGTAATGATAGAATGAGGGACAACATAGTGCCTAAGAATCTAGGCTCTATTAAAGACACATATGAGTTCATACCATGTCTCTCCACTTACCAACTCCAAAGATTTAAGTAAATTAAGCCTCAAGGCCTCAGTTTCCTAATATAACTGATAATTAAGGCAAGTACCAAAGCATAGGATTGTCATTTGGATTAAAAAGGACTACACATTTCAATATCTTAGCATAGCACTTGGCAAATGAGAATTTGACAAAACAATTATTATTAATAAAACTAGGAAAAAAGGAGAGATGAATAGATGAATGAATAGATGGATGAATGGATAAATGAATAATTAGATGGATAAAATTCTAGCAAATAAGAAAGATTGATTTTGAGAGAAAAAATGAGAGAAAAAGAAAAATGAAGTTTTCTATGTAATGAAAATGTTCTTTAATCTGCACAACTGAAGAATCTCTCAAGCCACAAGAGGCCTGTAGGATCAGACTGTGACCAATAGATAAATAAGTGAGATGCTCATTTTCAAAATCCAGCCCAGCATTTGACTCTGCTGGACATTCACCAGAGAGTTATTTCAAGGTTCTTATTCCCAGTATTATTTGTTAATGTCAACAAGAAGGCAGGGAAAAGTTGAAAATAGGAAAAAAAAAAAACAAACAAAAAACACATAAGACTGGAAACTCCATCAAGATAAAAGCTGAACCTACTTTGCTTAACACTGAGTCCCTAGCACAAAGCACAGTTTCTTGTATTTTATAAATTTTTGATTGATCAAGGAAGGCCAAATTCTAGAATCTAAATTTAAAAAAAAATCATAATTTCAACAAGTGAACACTATGATTTTTATCTATTATTCTTGTCATAATCTGTGTGAATTTTTTATTTGGCAGCATATGGACGGGGGGGGGGGCGGTGATGACTCTGTGAAGTCATTTAAACCCCTTCCCATTTTGTGGCTCCACTGACCCCCTCTGCCTCTGGATGGCAAACAAAGTAATAGAGAAAATGTGCATGGAAGACTACACAAGAGGTTTACAGAAGTAAGACTTAACGCTTACATCCACCTGCACTCCATTGACCAGAACCCAGCCCCAGGGAGACTAGCCGTATACCCTGAAGATAGAAGGAAGCAATCTGGTGAATAACTGGTCAGTCTCTACCGCCGGGTTGTCTAAATACGTGTTTAATGGAAAAGTGAATGCCTAAAAGAAATGCAGCCCTACAAGCAGATGAGCAGAACTTTACACTGCATATACATACCTAAGGAGACTTATTGCAATGATTATTTGGTTTGAAATCAGGGTGCCCACCTGCTCCCTGTGGGTGACTACTCATGTGAAGCCCATCCATCCCCATATTGTTCCAAGGTAGACCTGTTCTACTTTTATACCTGCACTGGTAGCTGTAGCCTTGATTCCCAGATGTTGGGTCAGACTTAACTGCTCTGAGTCAACTTTGGACATCTCAACTCGACAATTGGGGATAAGAAAAACGCACAGATTTAATTTTCAGTCAAGGTACCAGAACGATTTATTGACTTTTAAAATAGAAATGTGATGAAACATGTGCCAAGCCCCGGGTGCCAATTGAATAAGTAGTCAGAGCTTTATGGTACTGGAAATGCCATCAAAATCAGAGCACTTATCATAGGCGGGCTAATATGAAAGAGACTTATGTATGTGTCTCTGTCCCTGATACCCCAAGAGCATCTAGAGGGTAGAGACTGAATTGTTCATCTCTAACTCACCTGCAGGAGAGCTGGGCAGAACCTTGCACATGATGGGAGGTGCTAGTAGTAGACATCTGTCCTTCTGGTCTACACACCATGTCTAAACTTCATGCAGCAGTGCCCAGCTTGCCTTTGGGAAACCACTTCTCATTTAATATATGAAATTAAGGGTGATCTATCTCTAGCTTCAGAGCTAGTAATGTGACCCTAGGCCTGATGGATCTTAATAGTCTACCTGGCACTGTGCCTGTATTAGAGATGTTCACAGGATCCAAGCTGGGTGACTCACGGTCAGCCTCTGTAAGAATGGTTGGGAAACAGCAGGTTTCTTTCTGCTGGATTTTGAAACTATGAGGCTACAAATCTGGGCCTGCCAGCAGCCATTTGGTACCTCATGGGGAGATCATGCCTGCAAGTGAAGTCACCATAGAAGAAAACAGATTCAAGAGATAAAGAGAAACCTACTTCATTTCACAATATTCAAGCCCGTGTATTCAGTTGTTTCTGAAGTTCAATTCCCTGAACTTTTTCAGTTAAGTGAACTATACATTTCCCATTTTGAGTTGGGTATTAATCCCTTAAAATTGAGAGGGTCCTGGTGAAATGGGTTCAAAATGCTTATTAAATCAAATTGAAATAACATTTAGAATATTTTTATCCTATAGATGCCCTCTTGGGTTTCAACCCAAACCAAGAAGTCTTCCTTAAATTCCTGCCCCTGCTACCTTTGGGCCCAGTTACAGTGCAGTCTGTCTGAGGATGGGGCACTGAAGGAGGGAAGGGGGTACAAAACTCAATCACACAGCACGCCCCAACTACACTTTACAAAAGTGTGTAGTGATGCATGCATTTTCTTCCATCTTCACTGCATCAACTTAGGCTAGCCTAATTGTAGTTTCCCGCCTGGGATACATTCACGGCCTCCTGATGACTCTCCACACTGCAGACTTGCCCTCTCAGAGTAACAAGAATGACCCTAAAATTTACCTTTTTGAATATCCCCTTCTTATAATTCCCAATGGTTTCCATTGTATTTAGAGTAAAATCCGAACTCTTTACCATGGCCTACAAAGACCTGAATTATGTGGCTCCATCTATCCATCAAATCAAATTACATTTCTTGCCGCTCCTTTTCATGCACATGGTTTAGCTTTTAATTCTTCAAACATATCAATCTGTTCACTGATTCCTGGTCTTTGACCTTGCTGTTACTTTCACCAGGAATGCCCTTCTCCCAGTCTATATGAACAGTCTCAGAAACTTTGGCCCTTGACCCTAGCCTCTCTGGACAATTCACCAGTTCCATGACCCTCCATTTGCCTATGTTCATCCTGTGACTTATATGCCTCACTCTTAGCTGCCTAAGAACTTCCTAGTCTCCCTGTCTCCCAGTCATCCAAAATATAACTTTCCCAACTGGCCTGCATAGGCCCCATGGCAGAATCAATGCTGCCTCATCTGTATTCCTTCAGCATACCGTGTATGTAAATATTACACTATGGCACATGGTAATGTGGTCTTTTGTGTACATATCTGAATTCTCTACCAGGTCATGAGTTTAACAAGGGCTGGGATAATGTCTTATTCTTTCCTATAGAACCTAGGGCTTAAATACTACTAGCAGCCTTGTGAATGCTCAATGAAGGTTTTTGTTTGCTTGTTCGTTTGTTTTTGTTTTTGTTTTTTATTAAAAGGAAGGAATGACTTTGTGGAGTAAGTTAACCAAGTGCTCTTGGGGTGAATTACTTAACATTCCTGGCTGCAATTTCATCACCTATAAAATAAATATTTAGCCAGGAGTTCTCAGTCATGGCTGTATCCCGTAATCATGTGGGGAGAGCTCAAAAATACAGGTTTTTGATCCCACTTTTAGGAAAATTCATCCATTCATTCACTTGTTCAATGCATACTTATTGAGTATCTGCTACTTGCCAGAACTTGTTTTGGGTACAGGAGATCCAGCAGTGAATGAGCCAGGCCACAGCCTTGCCTTCATGGAGCTTCTATTCCTAGAATCATATTAAGTCATGATTTATTGAGGTCCTGCAACTCTCTAGCATTGAAATAATGGCTTTGCCTGCATTGCCCTCCTGAGTTTGTACCTCAGCCCTCAGAGCTGGGACTCATATATCATTGAGGGAAGAGAGCTTCGCTTTTCCAACATCACATAGGAGCTGGCCTAGGAGCCTCATTCCAAACCAGTCCCAAGCTGCTCTACTGAAAATACATATGGGAGAGCTCAGTGGAACCACTGTTCAAGGTAGGTCAGTGACCTGTAGTATTTGCCACTCACCAACTAACTCAAGCAACAATTCACAAATACCTGGCCAGCAGGAAAAAAGCCCGCTCAATAAATATAGCAAGATTGTATGAAATCAAATGCTTAAAAACAGAGGAAACACTGGACCCTCCTCTTTGTCCATTAATGCATTCGCTCCTCATGGAACCTGTGAGGTAGGTGTCATTACCTCATTTTACAGGTGAAGAAACTGAGGCTCAGAGAGGCTTAGAGACATACCCAAAGCCACTCAGCAGTCAGTGATAAAGCAGGAACTTGAACCCAGGATTTTTTGACTCTAAGAAAATGTAAACTTTTAGCTCCCAAGCTTTAAAGTTTCAGTAACAGGGTCTCTATACCAACTGTCCCAGAAAACTTCAGGCGAAAATTATATTACAAGGTGATGGCAGTAACTTAAGAGTGTCCTGCTCACAGAAACCCCTGAGAATGGGCACTGAAGGCTTGAGTCTTTCCACATTATCAGATTTCAACATGAAACCTCCTCAGCAGCAAAACAGCAGCAACCTTCACAAAGGACTTCACAATTGCAAACAGCTTTCCCGTGGAATATCTGATTTTCTTTCCATAGCCACCCAGTGAAAGAGATATTGACCTTGGCATGAAGACTCTTCAAAATATTTAACAACTGTTACAGCATGGGCAGACGCTGGCCATAGGCACCCAATGTGGCCATACCAAGGCATACCTGCCAGCTCTCAAGTCTGGGTGAGACACTGTCTCACCTGAACTTCTTTCACTGCAGTGACTAGACTGTACCTCACCAACCTCAGGGCTGTGGTACCTTCTGTTTCCTCCCTTAATATCTTCTCTTTCCTCTCCCTGCCATTTCTAGGTTCCTCCTACTTAATACTTCAAGTGCAGCTCAGAGGTCAGCTGCTCAGGGAACTTTCCAGAGCAGAGCTGCCATGGCGAATTCTCTCTGCACTCACCTCTACTCTGCAGAGGCTGCTTACTGGGGACCTCTACAACTCCCCCAACAATGGCAGATGGGGAGTTGGTGCATAAATACCCAGCCCCTTGCTTGTCGGCGGGAAGAACTGAAACATGCTCACACTGTCTTTCAGAGTCTCTAATGGGATCAGTTCCAGTTGTCCATGAGAGTAACCAGCTGGCTGGATAACAATCCCTTTATTGGCCTCCTTCTCTTTCCTGTCTCACTTCCCCATTTCTCTACCAGTGTTTCCTGGGATCACCTCCCAAATAAACAGCTTGCACACAAATCCTTGTTAAAAGTCTGCTTCTACAAAAATCCAACTACAACAGCTTCCCTGAGCACACAAGCTAAGTCAGATCTCATTTGACAACGTTCACAGGATACTATTCTTTTCTTTCATCTTCCTTTGTGGTTACACGTGCATTCACAGAATTATCTGACACCTGGCTATCTCCCCCACAAACAGATGAGCCCCTATTGTATTGGGCTGAATAATGACCCCTGAAGATATCAATAACTAATCCCTAGAACTGATAAATGTTACCTTATGTGGCAACAATTTTGTGTGTGTGATTAAATTAAAGGTTTTTGAGATGAGGAGATTATCCTGGATTACCTAGATGGGCACTAAATTCGATCACAAATATTCTTATAAAAAAGGAGGTAGAGGGAGATTTGATACAGAAGAGGAAAAGGCCATGTGATCATAGAGGCAGATCAAAGAATTCTGGCAGCCACCAGAAGCTGGAAGAGGCAAGGAATGTATTTTCTTCTAGAGTTTGCTCACACCTTGATTGCAGCTCATTGAAACTGATTTTGGCCTCCAGAACTGTAAGAAAATAAATGCATGTTGTTTTAAGCCACTAGGTTTCTGGTAAGTGTTACAGCAGCACTAGGAAACTAACACACCCATAAAGTCAGCTTCCCTGTTCTTTGATGCCTCTGGCTCCTCTCAAGTCCTCTTACCTGAGGCTGAAGCAACAATATCTGCATCCAAGTCTGTTAAGGATCGAATTGTGTCCCCCCAAAAGATATGTTGAAGTCCTAATCTCCAGTATCAGTGAACATGACACTATTTGGAAATAGTCTTTGCAGATGTATTCGAGGTAAGATGAGGTCATTTTTTGAAGGGGAGGGAAGCATAATCCAATATGACTTGTCTCCTTATAAGAAGAGAAGAGGCATGGAGACATACAGATGAAAACTCTATGTGATGATGGAGGCAGAGATCGAAGTGATACGTCTACAGGCCAAGGAATGCCAAGGATTGCCGGCAACACCAGAAGCTAAGAGAAACACCTTCAGAGGGAGCATGAACTTGCTGACACCTTGATTTCAGACATTTTACATCCAGAACTATAAGAGAATAAATTTCTGTTGTTCTAAGCCTCTTAGTTTTTGATACTTTGTTCCAGCAATACTAATACAAAGATTCAAACCCTTTCTACATCTAGATCCAAAGTCGGCAAAAGGTCTGTCTTCAGGTGGCACTGGGAACTTAGACAGAACACTTGCTAAATTCATTTCTGAAGTATCACAGCCACAGTCTCTCGATTATTAATTGTTATTAATTCACTCTGTTAATGTGAGGCCAGTGAGCATTATGAAGCACTTTAAGTCAGGATATGGTTTTACTAAAGATGCCATAAGTACCATAAGAGGCTCTGTCACATTGCAAAAGGCACTATAATTTTGAGATTCACAGGCTTAAAGTCAATTGTGGCCACAAATAAGTCCCATAGCCATCATCAGCACCAATCCTGCACTGCTGACCAAGTCAGGCAGTGCTTTTGTTGGGAGACAGAGAGGCCCTTCTTCCCTGCTCTGGTTTCTGCTTGCACATTATTAATGCGTAATGAAGAGTAGGTTCTGTTTTATTGATCTTCAAACCAGAGCTATGTGTGATGCTGCCTAAGAAAAGCCCCAAAGGATTATTATTTGATTTTTGTACAGAACAATAATCTCCCTCACCAAATTAGCTGCTGGACTGGTGGGGGTTTCACCTTGAAATTGTTGACAGGGTAGCAACATGGAAATGTCTATATTTGCTAATCCTTGCTCAAATACACATCCCTGCTGTTTGCACCCTGTCAAATGAGTCCCTGGGAAATATCAGGTCACATTGTGAAGGGGGGGAAAATGCAGCACAGGAGAGATTAGAACTGTGAGAGGACATTGCTGTGCAGCACAAAGTGACAAGCTACAATCTCAGCTCTGCCAGTCTTTTTTTTTTTTATCTTCTGCTCTCAAAATAGTCCTAGCTAGAAAATCCCCAATCCAAGAATCCCAGAAATTTTCTGTCTTCTTAACCATGTCATAATTTTACTGGTGGCCTTTTATGGGTTGTTTGGTGGTATCTAAGCCATGTATTGACCACTACTCTGTACAGAAAACTCGGGAGTCTGCCTCCCCTCAGTCTGCTGGTGGCTCAGTTCTTTGGCTCAGCCTCAAGTCAGATAAGAAAATCAATGGCCTTCCGGGAAAGGTTGGATAAGATCACAAGACACAGAGCAGCAGACCTCTCTCTGGAAACTCTGCAAAAGCTCTCAGAGAGTGCCTGGTCTCCTTAAGTCTTCCAGTGGTCCCAACCCTTTTGGCACCAGGAATGAGTGCTCCTATGAGAAGCACCTGGTGATCTGAGGTGGAGCTGAGGCTGTGATGCTAGCGCTGGGGAGCAGCCGCAAATACAGATGAAGCTTTGCTCACTTGCCTGCCGCTCACTTCCTGCTGTGTGGTCCAATTCCTAACAGGCCAAGGACCAGTAATGGCCTGCAGTCCAGATGTTGGGGATCTCTGCTCTAGAAGCCTGGAGTTCAGGGTTGCAGATCACCTTTCTCTCCAGCCAAGAGCAGACACACACCATCCCCGTGCATTAAAATGACATGCAAACCCATTTGGGAAAGACATCTCTCAAGGGTGTCCTTTGTTTTCTGCCTTTATGGGAAATGGCTTTTCTGAAATTTAGAAGAATATCCTTTCCAGGAAAACAAAACTGACAGGCCATCTCAAGCCTGTTTATCAGGGAGAAAAGTGATGAAAATCTTCCAGGTGACCCTGGTAGAGAAAGAGCAAGAGACTCAGATTCAGATTAGGGATTAAGATGATCCCAGGTTCTCATAGATTCATCTCTTCTAATTGCCTGTGTAGCATGTCTGTTAAATCTAGATAAGGCTTAAATAGGGCCCAAGGAAAATCCAAGAGGGAGTTACAAAAGCGATTAAAATGTTGTAAAATTGGGGATTATGGATTGAGGAATTAGGAGTTATTTATCCTGGAAAAGAGAAGGCTGAGGAGGGACATATAAAGACATCATATTAGATTAATTATGTTAATAAGCACACAACCAGCTGGCCTGGAATCTCAACCACTTGGAAGGGAGAGTGGATATTGTGGGGGTGTGGTGAGGAGGGGGACAGTTACCAGTAGTTTTAAAATCATTAATTGCCTGCAGAGATTTCTAAGAGATTCATTGTTGCTGAGTAATACAAGTTATGAATAGGCCAAATTTGTTTTAATAAGCCCAGACACCATCTACTGAAAATCATTTCCAGCTAAACATGTGATAAAGGCAGTTATTTTTGTCCATTGCCACAAGCAGAGACCTTGCAGGGGTTCCTTATATGGTGCCAGACTCCAGGACTCACCCCTTTTCCAATTTTCCAAGGAGGGTCAGGTTTTAGGAAAGACAATCAAGGGTTCTCTCATCCAGGCAAGAAGATGGTGGGAAATATGTCCCCTCAAGATGATGAGCTGAGCCTGGCCAGCGGTAAAAAAGGTGTCCCCTTGCTCAAGAGAGTCATAACTTGCCTCTTGTAGAAGTCTGCCCCCTGGTTCTAACTCCTGACCACACTGTGCTCAGTCTTCTTTTCATTCAAGAGCACAATAACTGAGCACTGAGCACTGCCCTGTCCTTCCAAGCCCTGAGCTCTGAGCCTGGACAGGAAGATGGGGAAGAAGGTTTTAATCATGCAAAAAATAAGGGCACAATTTGAATACTAATGACACTAATAATCATTATCACAGAACCACTTACTGAGCACATATTCTGCTCCAGGCTCTCAACTCAGCACTTCCAATATAGAATCTCATTTAATTCTCAAAATAGACCTAAGGAACTATTGTTTCCTCCTTTTTTGAGATATAGAAGCCTTTGCCAGTTAACTAATTTGCTCAAGGTTACAGAATCAGTAAGGGTTCTGGTAAGATTTGAACTTATGCTTTCTAATACTTAGTCTTTTTCTTTTTATATATGCTTTTGCTCTTGTTGGCTTTTTGATGGAAATTTAGAGCAGCTCATAGGATTTTATATTTGAAATAGCAATCAGTAGTCCAATGGTCTTTTTTATATTTTTGCTACCCTCGACCTCTCTGCTATTCTGCCTTCCAAAAAAGTTAAAAATGTGAGATCCTTGGCCCGCACACCCAGGAACTATGCTTTGATTGACCTTAGCTAGGTTAGAGAATCTGCCTCTTTATTTAGCACCCCAAATAATTCTAATGTGGATAATGCTGGGACTGCAAATTGAGGAAATCCCCTAGAGTTGATATTCCCTTGCCTGACTTTTTCTTGCCAAGCATCCTTTGCCTCCCCTACACCACCCCCCCACACACACATGCACACACACACATACACACACACACACACACACACACGCACCTCTCCCTAGGATCCTATTCACTCAGTAAAACATTTACTAAGTCCCCAGGTGAGGTACTTAGTAAATAAAGATGGCTGCCTTCATGCAGCTCAGAGTAGAGCAGAGAAAAAAAGACAAATAAACACTTGACCTGAATGAAGCTAAATATAAGGGTAACTAGAAAGAGAAGCAAAACCTTGGGGCAGTTCACTAGAGGAATCAATGGCTGAGACTTGAAACCAAGAAAGACTTCCTAGAGAGTGAGCCAACTTGGAACAGGCGGTATCTGCACAAGGTAACCCCAGGCAATGCTAAAGAAACAGCCAAGAACCTGAGAGAGCAGGAACTCAGCCATTTAGCTGGGACTTTAGGGGTGGGATGAGACAAGGTGGTAGAAGAATTAAACACTGATGCAGGTTGGGGTATGGACCAAGGCTCACGTTGTTCTTTAATGCTGAATTTTATCAGCATTTTATCAGTTACCTGCGAAAGACATGGGGGGGGGGGCTAAGGCAATGAGTTTAGGGGCCATTGCGATTGGCCTGGTAAGAAATAATGAGGTCCATTTGCATAGGTTATTGGGCAGGATTAGTTAGAGAATACTAAGCAAGTGCTCATATTAAACTTTCCTTCATTTACATATAAGTAGTATCAATGCTAATAACAAATCACTGAAGTGAGTCCCAGAAAAGAGCATTCTTATGAAATTTTTTTGTTAAGGTGTGTGTTTCAAAGTAATAAAGTGATATGTATTCTATAATTTAGGCTTTCTCTGAATTATACCAGCCTTTAACTAATTAGTAAAAATTAATGAAGATCGACCATTTTGATACAGGAAGGGTTATTATCTTCCAAGGTCATGCTACATAATGGCATTACTCTATAGAAGTTGAACATTTAGTAGAGGAAAAACTGCTGGATATTCTTATGCTGGTAAAAATATATATATATATAGTAAGGTTAGGTGAAATAATCTGACAGTATCTGTCCTTCCTGAGAAGTTTGGAGTGTAGGAAGGCAAGAGAGCAGAATGGTTAATGTTGAGGCCTCTGGATTAAGATCACATGGGTTCAAATCCAACATCTATTGCCTAGAAGCTGTGCGATGTCGAGAAAGTGATCTAATTTCTTTGAATCTCATTTCCCCAAGCATAATTAATAAGAGCTCCTAATTCAGAGCACTGTTGTGAGGATTAAATAAAATCATGTCTTAGTAGGAACTCATAAGCATTATCTATCATCATTATCACCATGCATAATTCCTGAGTTCCTAAACTTGAGAATGTTCCTATGTTTCATCAACAGCAACAAATGATGGGAAAAGCCACAGCCAGAGACCGTAGCACTGGAATCTAGTCTTGGCTTTACCATGGACAAGGTGGATGGCCCAAGGAGAGCCCCTTTAGGTATCTCTAAGCCTCAGTTTTCTTGTCTCTACAATGAGAAAATAGGTCTATATTGGAATTCTAAACCCATATTTTAGAGCCGTCCACTTTTTTATCAAATGGAATCTCCTCCTGAACCCAAATGTCTAAAACAGATAATAGCAAAGTTACCCTAGTTGAAGTTTGCTTCCAGGGCTGGAGTCCCAGTTTATTTTTTCACCTTTTAGGGCCCAAGTACCCGCTTCTCAATGCTAGACCACTGTAGAACACTGTTTAAAAACTATAGGATTAGTGTCCTCTAAGATCACTTGGGGTTCTCAGATTCTGTCCTCATGGGAAGAGATGATCAGGGGCTGTCCAAACGGCAAGGTGAAACAAAGTCTGTGATAAACCCTGCAAGATCTTGTAAACTGTATGCCCTGCATAATCATAATTATAACCTCCACACTGCAGTCACTTACATGCCGCCCTTTCACATTGATTCCTGTTAGAAGATCTGGAGATGGAAGTGGAAAATGCCAGCAGGTGTTAGACAGAATGGAATGCAGATGACTCTCCCAGACCTTCAGCTGCAACGTATCATAACACTGATACTGGACCGGAAGTCAAGCTTGTTTGTGCACCAGCTTTTTTTTTTTAATGGTGGACTAAGAAAAAAAACAGGTGACAATTTATAAGATATACCAAATCAGTTCTTTCAAGCATGCTTAGAATGGGATTGCTTAATTCTAAAAGGTATATATTAGATATTTTTATATATGTATTT
>NW_011888810.1:1007786-1055286 GCF_000151845.1 Pteropus vampyrus
AACATAGAGCAAGATAGCCACCTTTGCCTTCCAGACACACCTGAGTAGAGCTGCCCAGGGCCCCCACTCCAGTGTGTTTGGAAGGCAGGACTTCTGCTACGTGGGGCCTGGAAGGAAGATCATTAAACCAAAGAGAATTACTTTAAGCCACAAATTCCAAAGAAATTTGCCCCATTGGGCTTTGGACTTGCTCAGCACCCATCACTCCTTCCTTCTTTCCTATTTCTCCCTTTTGGAATAGAAATGTCTATCCTATGTGTGTCCCACCATTGTACTTTGGTCGATTTCCCAGGTTTACAGCTGAAGTGGAATTTGCCTCAGGATGATTTGTACCTTAAGTATCACCCATATGTGATTTATATGATTTTTAGGTGAGACTTTGGACTTTATTCTTTTGAGTAGATGCTGGAACAAGTTAAGATTTGGGGGACTATTGGAAGTGAATAAATGTTCTCCTGTCATTTCCTGGTGTTTGGAGGATACATCTTACTCTTTGCTCTCTAAATAGACTGGCGGTATCATATACCACTGTGTATTCTGAGTGGCCAGTTGCCTGTATTGCACTGCTTGTCAAATACGTACTTTGAATACCATGTCTATGCTTATTTACCAAAAATGTTTATAGATCTCTCCTCATGTTCCATCTCTACAACAAAATAAGTCAGTTGGCCCTCTTTCATAACTCATTAGAGATGGCTTTTGTTCAGTTAATGGGGAAAAAAATCAAGCATGGAATTGGTGTTAATTAGTTAAGCTGGATACAACTAAATTAACTACTTGACTAAATTATTGTACCTCTGAGTTTATGCTTTAGGAGCAAAGCAACTGTCTGTGACAAAAGCTATTTTCCTGCCGAGCAGCGATGGTACACACTTCAGTTCTCCAATATGAAGTTTCTGCAACACTCCCTAAATAAAATATCATTTTGCTTTTGATAAAAGAGAACTCACTAAATGTAGAACCAAATGCAAACAAATTTTCTAACTTTAGAAGAGAGGTTGAAATTAAATAGCCAGACAAAAAAGATTTGCTTCAGAAAATGTAGTCAGCACACATACCTAATTCACTGAGAACATCCCAAAACAAAAATATCCCCTGTTCTTCCAAAAATTATCTCAAATTAGAAATCCGTACCACCGCATTGCCTGCTCAGACCCCACATGGTGTTCCGTCTCCTCACTCTCCTTGCTATGACTCCAGGGCAGTCGCTCGCTCCTCTCTGTTTCAGGGCTTGCTATCTAGCTCTTCCTTAGCCTTCCATGACCACGCAGCTTCCTCCAAAGTTACTCCCTATCACATCTCTCTACTTCTTCAGAACACTTACTGGCCATTGCTCTTATCTCGTTAATTATTCATCTATCACTGTCTTCCCCATGTGTCTTGTTTATCGGTGTATCTCCAGTGCCTCAAATGGTGCCTGGTATATAATAGGGTTGAATAAATGTTTGTAGGTGGGAGGAGGAAGGGAAAAAGGAAAATAAGGAGGGAAGGGAAAGAGGGAGAGAGGAAGGGAAAGAAGCAAGAAAGGACAAAGAGAAAGAGAGAAGGAAGGAGGGAGAGGGGGAAGGATGAAGGAAGAGTAAGAGAAAGAGGGAAGGAGGGAGGGAGGATAACATGAATATAAACTTAATTTAAGGCTGCAGCCCACAAAGGAAAACACTATTTAATCCATTAAATACACCAGATGACCAAATCTGTTGAAAAAGCATCTACACCTTTCTAATGCAGTGAGAATTCACTTGGCAGAGAAATGGTGATATCTTGCAGAATCATAAACAAAATGAAAAGCACAAGCAAGTACATCTTCTCTCCATAATTATGTAAGGCTGAGATAAGCAGAGTCTCTTAATTCTCTTGGACCATGATTGATTTTTTAAGTCTTTAAGTTTGAAAACTTGAAGACTAATTTTGACTGAAATATTTGCAAGGAAGAAGCTGACATGTGTCATGAAATATGTCCCCACCAAACAAAAAAAAAATTAAGTAAGAGGAAAATGTATTAATTTTCTGAATGAGTTTCAGGATCATCAGCCCGGTGGAATTCCCACTGCTGAAATGAGCCTAACTCTGCAATCACAAACTAGTTGAGGAAAGATTCAGATGGGGACGGCTGGAAGCCAAGCTAATTTCCGGGAACCCTCTTGCTTCGCACATGTACCACTGGAGGCGATTGTATAGCTGTGCTAATGAGACATTGTATTAGCATATTGAATTCTAACTGATACATCTCTGAACATCCCCATACTGGATAGAAGGAGAGAGAAAATCAAATCTTAAATAAAAATATACTGGACATCTCACTTGTTCATTGCGGACCCCAGAAGTGCAGTTGTACTTTGCCCTCCCTTGGGCTGATACATACCTGACGGTCCATCATGAAATAATGGCCCAGAAAAAGCCTATTTGCCTATATCTTACTGACTTTGTGGCAAGGAAGACTGTTACTATCTCTGGCTTTATTATTTTGATAAATTGCAGGTTTTGACACAGGTATATGGGGGGTCTCACCGGTGCTCATGAGAATAGAAAGAGGAAACCATCTATTTGCCTGTCTAGCTAGCACTGCACTGTCATATACATTCCTCACGTCCCAGCGAGGCAGCAGCTCATCCGGCAAATATATCTGCCTCCCCAGTCTATAGTGGGTGTATCCAAACATCCTGTGCTTGATTTAATTGTTAAAATTAATAAACATTTATTAAGTTGCTATTGTACACTATGAACTCTGCTAAGCACAGTTCAGGCACTATCCCATTTATTTTGCACAATCCATGATATAGACATTATTCTAGCCATTTAGAAGATCAGGAAACTGAGGCTCAGGGAGGTTAAGTAAAGTCAGTCATTTTAGTACAAAGCAAGGACTAAAGAGCCAGAGCAGTCTGATCAATATCCTTAGCTCTTGACAGCCCTGCTTCCTCCTCCGGGATACCTTTCTAGATTCCCAGGCCAGGACTAGGAACCCAGATGTGGTTGACTGCATAGCACTTGCTCTTAAGCAATTCTGCTCAGCACCCACCCTGGGACAGCACCAACTGCAAGGCACTGCAATAACCAATTTGCTTGTCTACGTCCCTTAATTAGATTTTGAGATTTGGAAAAGTAAAGAATGGGCTTTAGATATCTTTGTAGTTCCTTTGCTTAGTCACTGTCAGTGTAAAATGAATGAATGAGTGAATGAATGAATGAAGAGTATCCACCCAAAATGAAATTGAAGTAATACTTAGATAAAATTGAACAACATTACACAAAAGTTAACAGGCAAGAGAGCCAGAGTAGTCTCAATGGACACAGCCTTAATGTTTCATTCAGTAACATCTATAATTCAAACCCAAATTCAGCAAGATAGATGCCCCAATCAACATGTTCAAACCACGCTAGAGACATTGTGTCCCCCCAAGAGCCTGCTGTGACCTGAGGGCTGTTTTCACAGGGCTAAGAGCACGCCACTCCATGCCAGCCCCATCCCCACCTGTTTATGTGTCTGTGACTTCCAGTTTTAGAGTTTAAGGACATTCAAGCCATGCCGCCCACCTTTTTCAAAGGCTTTTTTTCGGCTGTGGCAGTGTGATGGGTTTTTTATTTGGTGCTGTTGTAAAGGAGGGGCTGGGGATGAAAAAGAAAGTAGAAAAATGGGATGCCTTGAAAATAGAAATTGGAAACAGATAAAAGCGAAGCTGAACGCAGAGGCATCTATAATATGAATGCCTCAGGAATTTCTGAAGCTACCAGTGCTGGTGGGGATTACATTCTGAGTCCAGGCAGCACAAATTATGCTCTCTCTGACTGGCTTCCCACAGAAGAAAGTACACACTGCTGTAAGTAGGCGTTGGCCCTCTCCATGCAAGGGCAGAGAGGAAGAGGAAGGCAGAAGGTGAATCTATGAGCTGAGATTTGGGAGGAGCAAAGGCCATTTTCTTATTGTTTACAAAACTATTTTTACAGTTTTCCCTTGTCTCAGGTAATGAATCCTCAGACTTAGTTGTCATGTGCAAGTAGCATATTGAACAGGTGATTCCAGGAAGTAGTGATATGGAGGTGGGAAGTGACATGGAGATGGGAAGGAAGCCAATAAAGCATTATCAGTCTAACTACCCCTGTGGGCATCAATCCTGCTAGGGATTCTGAGAAATGGCGTCGAACACTCCCCAGAGATGTGCCTCCAAGGAGCGAAGGAGCTGGCGGAGTTATCCTCCAATCCCTACTCATCCCCGGTTGAGGGCTGCTGCCAGGGTGTGAGTTCCCGGCACTTCTGGCCTGGCCTATATGCAAGCTGAGAATGCTCCTGCAGCCAGAGCAAGGGCTCAGGTAGAGTGCCTCCAGGGTTTGCAGTGAGGAGCTGCCAGAAGGAATGGTGCGTGAGGAGTGAACTGAGTGGGACACTGACAGAGTGTGTGGTAGCCCTAAATTACGTTACATATATCTTATGACATACTATGTGTGTTTGTATAGTGTGTGTATCAAACACATGTACACATACATATCTTAGTGTATTAGTGTTTATTTGAATGGAAGGGGAAAAATGTAGGTAATGGGTTACCTCTGCATGTACAACAGCATCATTAATTGACACCATACATATTTGTGGAGCACTCACTAGGTGCTAGCCACTATTCTGTGAATGGGAATACACTATGACCAAGCTGAACAAGGTCCCTAACCACACAGAGCTTATTTTTCAGTCAAGAGACAGAAATACATAAATCAACTTAGAGAATATATTTTCAGATAAGTGCTGTAAAGAAAACTGAGAGGCAAGAGGAGTTCTCAAGGTGAAAGTGAAATTCTTGCTGAGATGTGACTGATAAGGAACCAGGTAGGGAAGCAGTAGGAGTTCCTGCCTTCCAGATGGAAAAAAATAGGACACACAATGGCCCTAAGCTAGGAAGAAACTTGTTATCATCTTCATATTTTTATTTTCGCAAATTTCTTGCAATGCTTATATATTGTTAAAATTGGAGGAGAAAATACAATAAAATTATTTTTAAAATCTTCTTTGAGTGAGAGAAAGAAAATCCAAATGAAGACTTTATTGATTCTTAGAAATTTGACTGATATAACATTCCAAAATCGGTCATCTGCGGGAAATCAGAAAGCCTCCATTAACTTCTCTTAATGGATGGCAGGTCCAGAATCAATCGATAAGTATTTATGGAGCCTGTACTGTGTAAAAGGCACTGCGTTTGGGCCCTAGGGAGCACTGAGATGAGCAAGACAGTGATGGGCTGTCATGCTGTCTATATCTCGTAGGGGAGGTAGAGATCATAGGAAACCAATTCTATGATTAGACATCTTATGGTGAGAACTATGACAGAGTACAGATAAAGTGTCCTAAGACTAATCTAGCCAGGAGAAAATTTAAGAAGGCTTTCTGAGGTAGAAGGCATTTGTGCTGGGCTTACAAAGTGAGTAAACTTGCCATGGTAACAAAGGATGTTGCAGGCAAAAGAACAGTACAATAAAGGCAAACAGAGGAAAATTGCAGCTCACATTGGGGAACAAGTAACTTACAGTGTCTAGAAAATCTGGTTCTTAGCAGAAGACCAGGTGGGAAAGATTGGTGGAATGGAATCACAGAGTGCCATAGCAATGGTCATTCGCTGGTTTGCCAGCTACTCATCCATTTCTCTGCTTCTGATAAAAATGTTCCAATTTTCTTGGGGAACCCCCTTACCCTTGTGCAATCTAAATTGATGTGGTTGGGTAGAGCTGACTACCCAACATCTCTGGCTTCAGAAGAAGGCATGTGACTAAGTCCTGGCCAATCAGAGCATGCCATCTCCATGCTCATATCAATTGGTTGAAGAATGGACACGCTGAGAGCCAATCAACTGTAGTTCAATGATTTCGATTGAATGTGTTGGGAAAAGAGAACTCCTCTCTCTACTGGATCTGCTGAGGGGTTGAACTGTAAGTCTGAGACTGCTGCTGGGAGTCACATTACCACCATGATAGGAGACACTTCGTCAGAATGGAGCTAACGAAAAGAAGGATATCTGAAAGAGGAGCAGATATATTTTTTTAATGACAACTTTTAAGGTCAACACTAGGTTTTCCAGTTGTTGAATCTAATAAACCTCTTTTCTTTTGCTCTTGAGCTATTTTGGGGTAGATTTCTGTCCTTTGCAACCAAGAGCCCTGATTAATATACCACACTAAACATACGCCTGTAGGAAGACTGCTTCATGAATGTTCAGAGATACTTCAACCATGAAAGCTAAAAGCTGCAAACAGCCCAAAAGTCCACCAATAGGTGAATGGATAAACAAAATGTGGTATATTTATTATACTACTACTCAGCAACAAAAAGGAATAAACTACTGACACTTTCAACAATATAGATAAATCTCAAAAATATTATGCAGAATAAAGAAAGTTAGACACAAAATACTGTATGATTCCATTTATACAAAATTCTAAAAAAAAAAAAAAAAATGAATCTAATCTATAGTGACAGAAAGCCAGTCAATAACTGTCTAAGGCCAGAGGCATATGTGGGGATAGCCTGGGAAGGGGCACAAGGGATTTTTTTACAGTGATACGAATATTCTATATCTTTACTGTGGTGGTGGTTACACTGGTATATAAATTTGTCAAAAATGATAAAAATGTATTCTTAATGGGTGCATTTTATTGAATGTAAACCTAATAAAGTTAATCTTTTAAAAAACAAATGCAAAATAAAAACATTTTCAGACAAAAATATAGGTACCATTCTAAAGATTTTTTATAATATCATATAGAAAAGAAAGAGCCAGTGAAGGTTTTTGAGATGAGGATTTCCCCTACTCAGGGTTGTTTTTTCAGAAGGTCCATATGTTGTCAGAGTTAAAGTGTAGTGGGTCAAAAGCTTAGATATCTGGGCAGAACCCTCCAGGTTCAAACTGCAAATCCACCCCTGTATGAATTTGGATATGTTACACAACTTCTCTGTGCCTCCGTTTATTTTTTTTTTTCATTTACAAAATGAGGATGAAATAGCACCGATCTCAGAGGGCCATTAAAAAGACTGAATGACAATGCATGTAACACACTCAGAGAAGAAGGAGGAGGAGAAGAAGAAATCAAAAGTCAGAAATGTTAAGTGTCTTGGTAATAGTGGTGGAAATATCAATTGGATGGGGAAAAAGATAATGGCAAAGGGACTATAGGGTTTGTCTAAGAAAAATTGGACCTTGGTTTGGGGTGGTGTCCATGCAAATGAAAAGGAGATGTGGATTTGAGAAAATTTTCAGAGGTAGAGTCAACAGGATTTGGCAACTAACAGATGGCAAGGAAAAGGAAGAAATAAATTACTCAGAACTTTCTAACTTTGGAGGTTGAGGGGATGTTAATGCTATTAGCTGGGGTGAGAGAGAAAAAACAGGAAGAGGAACTGACTCATGGTAAAGATAACGAGTTCACTTTTAGCCACTTGCAATGGTGCCTGCAATGCTCAGTGAGAAAAAAAAATCAGCCACCATGAACATATGACCTTTTTTTGTAGTTTTAGAGATCAAATTAGTGTTCTGAATAGTAATCATTGTGGATAATCACTATATATTGAGAAAACAAGGCTAGATTTATTGGGAAGTCATACCAGAAAGCAATTAAAATGTATCCTGTCAGCAATGCCATCAGCGAAATCTTGCATGAGGGCAAAGAGGAAAGTAAGACTCAAATCAGGATGAGAAACTGTGATGTTCCAACAGCAGCTTTCTGTAGATGCTTGCAGAATTCTAGCATAGTACTTATTATAGAATCTGAGAAACGATTAATGTTTAACCCCCAGTCTTAACTTCTTAATTCTTAGGGATATATATATATACATATATACATATATACATATATATATATGTATATATGTGTATATGTATATATATATATATATATATGTACACACTGACATTAAAAAATTATTAGCCCAGATTTTTGTGATGATATTTTCCTTAAAACTGTTAGGTTTGAATTGATTGTTTGGGAAAAAAAAGTTAACTTCTACTTATATACTGTAATTTTTCACTGGTGAGGTTGCTTCCAGGATTCTCCTCTGGCATAGAGGGTTGGTGACATTTCAATGTAGTGATCCTCAAAGTTTGACCTACAGAATATTATCTCATGAGATGTTCTGTGAACACAAGTTTCCATGACTAAGTAGATTTGGAAACTGCCGCACATACTAACCCCTACTAGGGAACTTGGGATGCTCATTCACATATTAAATAAAGCTGAGAAATCTTGCAGGAAAAAAAAATATCACTTACCTTTGTTTAACTTAGGTGTCCCCCAATTTGTTTAGTCATATGTAGCTTTGATTCCATAATATTTTCCAGGAACTAATATCCATAAAGTATTCTTTGGATAACCCTAGAGAATGCTTCCATGGGCCATGCTTCAAAAGTAACCCAACTTCTAGAGTATGCCAATCTTAGCTAATTTGGAATAAATGAACAATGCTTTCTCTTTGACAGCTTGGAGGCAAGTGCCCAGCCAACTAATTGGCTGAATCATTTTATTTCCTTTTTCAGAAGACTGTTGAGACATCAAGTTAGTACCACCTACATGGGCCTGAACAAGCTGTATTATTTGCTATTTATGAAAACTAGATTGAATATTCTTCTCTCAAAAGCTAAATAACACTTAGCATAGAAAATAAGAGAGTGTCTTAATATTCTGTTGGGTTTGTTCTATGACATTGTTTAGAATTGTGAGTAACAGAAAGAAAAACACTAAAAGCTCTATTTGCGGATTAAGTATAAAAAATATGTATACTGGTTACATTTAGGTTTTAAAAAAATGCCTTAATCACTATGAAGACTGTTTCAAATACATTCCTTTAAACATCTTTTCTAAAAGATTCCTAGCAGAAAAGAACACCTCTGGAAGGCAGAGTTAAGAAATACAGAAAGAAGTAGTCATGCTAACGAAGTAAAGATTGGGAAATGAGACCTGGGAACCAACTGTCTTACCTTTGGTACCCTTGAAATCAGTCTCATCTCAGCCTGTGTTGGGTGGAAATTAACTTGATTAGATGGTTTACTTCCCTTCCACTTGCATAGCGTGTGTTCTCAGAAGGGTGGAGAAGACTGCTCTCCTCTCACTAAGTGGTTCTCCCAGAAGCCTAGGCCTCAGATGCAGTGGAGATGAGCAGCTTTTCTGGCATGGTAACCTTAGGTAAACATCGATGACCCTCCTACCCCAACTACAGCCAGATTCCCGTTTCATCAAAATAGTTCATGTCTCTCCCCATATAAAAACAGAAGATATTAGTGATATCTACCTTCAACAACCAGAGTGTTTGAGGATCAAATTAAACAACAGATGTCAATGTGTTTTGTACAGAAAACATAATAAATTATTATTAGCATGAAGATTTTCCTTAAACCAGAGGTTGGCAAGTTATAACCTATGGGTCACATCTGTTGTGTAGCCCAATTTTGTATAGCCTGTAAACTAGAAATGTTTTTATTTACATTTTAAGGGATTATTAAAAGAAGAAGGAAAAGGAGCATGAGGGAGAGAATAAGAAGGAGGAGGAAAGGAGAAAGAGGAGAATATGCAACAGAGCCCATATGTGACCTGCAAAACCTAAAATATTTACTATCTTTCCCTGTACAGAAAAGAGTCTGTGGATCCTGTCTTTAAAAAAAAAAAAAGAAAGGAAAACCACCTATTTATTTGCCTTCCTATAGTAGATTCAAAAGTGGCCCTAATTCTTCATTCCCTGTGCCATGTACCTATTCAGTGTCATGTACCTATTCAGTGTCTTCCCACTATGACGCTGGCTTCAGCCATGGGGAATTTAGCCAATGGAATGCTTGCCGAACAGGCTTGAAAGCAACAGTAGGATTGTGCTCGCCTCTTGTGCCTCTGCCATTACTCTGAGAGCATGCCAGAGCTAAACCTGCCACAAAATGGGAGAGTCATAGGTTAAAACCAAGGCACCCTAGTCATCACAGCCAAGGCCAGCAGAGATCAGCCAATAGTGAGCTGACTCCAAGATGTGTGAGGCAAACCCAGCCAAGATCAGAAGAGCCACCCAGGTGACAGATGACCCCCTATGCATGGGCAATAAATACAACTTGACATATGCTACTGAGGTTTTGTTACACAGCAAAATCTACTTGATATACTTTCTTTCTTTTCCCTCGCCACCTGCAGAGGACACCCAAGAATACATTATTCCCTGCCTTAGTCTTCACTAAAAGCAAGTTATTCCTACTAGCTCCCATCTTTGCTTTTGCGTGTAAGCATATGCTTGAGATCCATGGACTCTCCATACCTGGGAGAGAACATTAAAGAGCGTAGAGAAGGCATAGCCTTGGAGTTAGAACTCTCATTTTTACCAGTGCTCCAATCTTTCAGACTTTGGATATGGTATTATCAAGCCCATATCACTAGCTAGAACCTGCCTATTCAAGCTGAACTCCATGAGTTCTCATTCATCCATCTATTCATTCATTCATTCATTCATTCATTCATTCATTCATTCAACTAATATTTCTTTGTAGCTCCTTTGTGGCAAGCACTGTGCTAACACTAACATACAGCCCTAACCTGAAGGAGCTTATCTGTGGAGTGGGTTGCATCCTCCAGTCCTCTTTCTTCCTCACTAGACTTGCCATGATATAGTACCAGCAGATAGTCTAGCTCCATAACTTTATTATAATCTGTTCTCAATAGTGCAAGTTCAGATTATATATAAATATGTTTGTGTATGTGTGTGTGTGTGTGTGTGTGTGTATTCAACACCATTTGCCTATGTTTAGCATGAAAAATTCAAACACACACAAACACACACACACCAGAAATGCCTTGGCTCCTTTAAAGGTGATTTAATAACATTAAAAGACAATACAGAATTAGAGCAACAAAGCCTCATCATTTTCTCTGCAGGGAGATCTCCACCTTCAGTACCTGGAAACATGGATGAACTGTTCTAATAGTTAACTTTGCTCAAGCGACCTTAAGATTGAAACATAAATGTACAATTCTTCTTTAATGACATAGAGTGGTGGTTTTCAAATATGTCCACAAATTCTTTGACAATTCTCTTTCAAGAGGTGAAGCTTAATTCCTCTCCCTTTGAGTGTGGAGCTCGACTTGGTGACTCGCTTCTAATAAACAGAGAGTGATAAAAGTGATGGTGTGTGACATCTAAGATTAGGGCATAAAAGACATTCTGCTTGTTGCCTTGCTTTTCTCTCTCTGGGATATGTCACTCTGAGGAAAGCTAGTTATCATGCTGTGCAGATACTCTATCAGTCCTATGGAGAGGCTGATGTCTTAAGGAACTGAGGGCTCTTGCCAATAACCATGTGAAGGCACCATCTTAAATGCAGATCCTCCAGCCCCAGTCAAGCTGTTAGATGAGACTGCAGCCATGGCTGACGTCTTGACAGCAATATCATACAAGACTCTGGAACAGAACCACCTTGTTAAGCTGTTCCTGAGATAATAAACAATTTTTAAGCCAGAGGGATTTAGGATGATTTTTATGCCAGCAATAGATAATTAATACATGTAGATAGCATTAAATGATTAAAATGAGTCATGGCTGACCTAATTGACCTGAGAACAAAGAAATCAGGAGACATAAATGGGAAGAGTCTTATATCCTACTTTCCTTGATATCAGCCTACATTTTTCTGGTGAAGTGGGTCATAGGAGTTCTGATTTTGTTCCTGTCACCTACATTAATGAGTCTGTTTACACATTTGTTGCTATCAAAACCAAAGGTGCAGTAAATGACTGGATATTAAAGGTGACATCCTTGTTGCCATGTCAGAGACCTCGTGACTATTAAGATTTCTTATATTTGCAAAACAAAAGTTCTCATTAATTTTTACTTTTGAACATAACTAAGGTTTACTTTTTGTTTAACTGGCATAGTTTGTTACTTTTCTGATTTTTTTTATAGAAAGTAGCAATTAATTTCTATCTGAAAAATCTAGAGTGAGTGGCACTTGTTTTTTCAGTAAAGATTATTTTTTATACTCTATCATGGGAATGTGAATGGAATCAATCTCAAATGCAACACAATAGATTGTATGCAAAATATGTTTGTAAATGTTTACATCATTTCTTTCCTCATTTAGGAGCAGTCCAAAGATTTCATTCAGGATCTCAAAACGATCTGTGATCACCAAAGGATTAACAGTCACAAATCCAGGGGTCTGCCCTTGTCAATCCTATTTATTTTACAGAGAGTAAATGTTACCTGTATTTCAGGCTGGGGTTGTGGGAGAAGTAACTTCCAGAAAAGCATTAGAAAGGCTTAGTGTTGTGGAAAGAATTGACAAATGTGTGTAGATAAAGAATATATTTGGCAGACTGGTAGATTTGGGGTTTTTATCTGCAAGGCTGCTTTAAATGGGTTATGGTTGATTTAACTCTGTGTTTAATGTCACTCAATATCTTGTACATAATCTGTTAAAAATTAAATGTACTCTCTTATAAATCCAGAAGTTATTCAGCTCAATTCTATCAGGCTGCAGTGCACAGCATTGCACCCTCATGTTCAGATCTCCTGCTGTTCCAACTCAATGGAGAATCAATCAATGACTTAACAATCACGTTTCTAGCAGGAATTCAGTCAGGTGCTTTGACCATAGTCAGCAAAACAACTTCCTGTCCCTGAAGAGTCTTATGAAGCTTGGGTGGGCCCATACAAAGTAAACCTAACCCAACAATGCTGTCAGATTTTCCTCTCCTGGATATTAATTCCAAAGCTACTTTGGGAACAGGATACTCAAAAGCCAAGGGAGGGACAAGAGGTGAAGTTTCTCTCATTCGGCCCTGGAGCCACATGCTAACTCTGCCATGGGTGGTAAAGATAAAAAGAAAGGTTAAAAGGAGAGGAAATGGTGGAAAGTAGAGTTTAAAAAAAAAAAGTTATTAAACCCCTCGGACCCAAGTACCGCGTAGGAGATCAAAAATTAGAAATAGAAAAATTGATCCTTGCTGTCGTATAAAATATAGTTTTTTTTTTTAGGGACTACAGAAATATCCATAGAACAACAGACTGAAGAAGAATTTGGGATGTTATAAATATCTAATATGTCACTAGATTCAAGAAATATGCTAGCAACTGGGAAAGACTAAAGGAGGAATAAAAATGAATGGCTCATATGACACCATTTTCCACTTTTGAGCCTATGACAGACAATACCAATTAATCCCAGAATTCTTTCCTATGAAGCCTAAATATGGCTCCAGAATCTTCTTTATGCACATACTGGGCAGTCACTACCACTCAGTCTCATCTGGCTTGTGAGATTATTTTCTTTCCCGAATTCACCTAAATTTTCTGAATTTACTTGAATCCATTGGTTCAGAGGACTGAAACAGTAAATGGTCACTTCCAGAAGCATAAGGATGTTGGGATGTTGTACAGGTTATAGAAAAGGGAAGGCTGCCAGTACACATTTAGAAAGGGGTAGAATTCTTAGTGATCAAAAAGGAGAAAGATAGCTGTAGCTTCTCCAGGGGCAAGGAAGGAAAAACAGTATACCAGAGACCTCTGCAAGACCAAGGTACCTATTGTTTGAATAATCTGTAACATGGACGATGTAGCATGTTTGGTATAGACTGTTAAGAATATGCTTGCTTTTTAACCAGGGTTTCTCTGGGAGAATATAGTAAAATAAAACTAATAAAACTTATACTCACTCAACATGATTCCAACTAGTTCAGTCTTGGGTTCCTGAAGTCTAATCACTTTAGAAAGCTAAAGCCACATACAAGAGGGATCTATCATCCCTCCCCCATATCTGGTTTTCTTCCAGTGCTTTCTAACAGATGAATAACAGGCAACACCAACTACTCAACAAGGCAAGACAGAAATTGAGAAGTTATATTGGACATCCATCTCTCTAGCACCTTCCATATTTAATCTACCATTGTATCATGTGGCTTTTACCTCCTAAGTAACTCAAAATGCTTTCTATCTTACTCCATTTCTACTGCAGCCATGCTAAATCAAGCCTCCATCACAGCTTACCTGAATATTGCAAAAGCCCCCTATCCAAGCTGGTCTTCTCTAATCCATTTCCTACCCTCCAACAGGAGAGCTCTTTGTGAAATGTAAATCTTTAATAGTGCCACTTCCCCGTTTACCTTTCATGGACTCCCCTTTCCCCAGGCACAGAGTCTGGAATGTGGAACAAGGTCCACAGGACCGAGCCCCGCCCCTCCCCTGCCAGGGTCTAGACTCTGCCTACCAGGGCCCACTTCAGGCTCCTGACCACTGAGCTGCTTTTAGTTCCAAGAACAAATCACACCTCCTCCAGCTACTATGACTTTGTACATGCTATTCTTTCTGCTTTGGGATACGTAACTCCTCTACCACCTCCAGTCTCCATACATTCCCTACACACACACACATTCATGTGTTTCCCTCTCAAATCTTAGCTCTAGTCACCTCATCAGAGAACAGTTCCCTCCCTCATTAATCAGTTTTCAGCATTTGTTTTGCTCATGAAAAACACCTAAGAAACCTCTTTTATAAAAACTTCTCCTTCCTAGAACTTACCACAGCTGTATCCCCTGTACGCATAGGGATAATGGCATCTTCCTCCCTCCCTCTTGTATCCCCTGGGTTTGCCCACTGTAAACTCTAGAAGAATATTTTTGAATGATAAATGAATGAATTGTACTAGTGGTAAACTTAGTCAGCAGGCCCTTATTTAAAATTTGGAATTCTGTCAGAGAAGGGAAATATTTGGGGGATGTGAGGCATGGCAGTGGGAAAATGTACAAAAGGGCTGAGTATTGACAGAAGTTTGGAAATATGGTTGGGAATCAGCCTGGGAGGAGGGGAGGGAGGAAAAATTCAGTTTAATAGTCTCAGTATAATCATAGGATAAATAAAGTTGAGATAAAACAGCCTCCTTCTCATGCCTTCAAGCCATTGATTCAGCTAAAAAGGCAATTACCCAAGAAGAATATGAATATTGTCTATCACGCTGACATAGAAAAAAGTGCTGAATGTTGCAATGATAGTGAGCAGTCCATAAAAAAAATTGGGGCGGTGAAATACCAAAGTCTGCCTGTCACATTTTATTATAAGTAGCTCAAATAACTGTTCAATCTCATCTGCTTGAAGCCAAACACTATTTTTTATAAAAATAGTAAGGCAGACACATTTTCTTTAAAAGTAGCCCTAACTGGTAGTTGTCACACAAAGATCTCTGCATAAATAGAGATCTTTGTGCTTGTGAATAAATTAATTGGGAGGAAGCAATATTCTATGTGCTTGTGAATAAATTAATTGGGAGGAAGCAATATTGAGTACCTACTAAGTGTCAGACACTGAACTTTTATAATTATACCGTATATGTTTTATTTTTATTTTTCTACTCAGATGTGAAAATTTAAGATTCAGAGTTTATCTAAATTATTTGCTCAAGGTGGTGTATTTAGTAAACAAATGACAACAATTTAATAGAAGTCTTTACTGTATATTAGTATACCACGAAGTCACAAATGAGGAATTTGAACCAAGAAAGTAATAAGATTATCAAGGGATAGCAGAATCTGGAGTTTACTGAAATGTGATTGGGAGCTTTATAACTGATAGCACCTCGAATCAATAACACAAAATAAATGTCTTTTCCTACTCCTGCCTCTCCATGAAATATGTCTAAAGTCAGTAACTCAAATAAATATTGAAATGTAATTATGCCTTTTGACACATGGCAGTGTACAAAGCAGTGCTCATTAATGAGTTATTGATAGCAAAGGTCTTTTTCATGTGTGCCTGCATATCGGTATGTTTATGTAATTGTCTTCTTAGAGATTCTTGCAGAACACTCAGTGTAGGAAGATGTACACCTCATTATCCCCCATACATTAATGTCGGGGTCAGTACCTAAATGTTTAGAGCTTGTCTACATTCATCCTGGGCCTGGCAGTGGTCTTCCTGAGACAAATGATGCTGCTTTCAGCAAAAGAGTGCACTGGAATGTCCTACACACCTGCATGATCATGTATAAGGATCAAGTCCTCAGACAACATGCAAGCCAAGGTGTTCATGTATGTATGAGTCATCTATTGCTGCATTACAAATTACCACAAACTAAGAGGCTAAAAACAATGCACATTAATTACACCATAGTTTCTCTTGGTCAGAAATAAGGGCATGATTTAGCTAGTTTCTCCATTTCAGGGTCTCTCCTAAGGCGTCAATCAAGGGATCGGCCAGAACTGGAGTCTTATCTGGAAGTACCTGACATGATTGCAGGTAGATTCCATTCCTGTTGGGTTATTGAACTGAAATTTCCAGTTCCTAGTTGGCTCTTGGTAGGAGGCCACCTTGAATTCCATGTCACATGGGCCTCCCCAACATGGCAACTTGCTTCATGAAAGCCAACAAGGGAGAGAATCTGCTAGTAAGACAGATGTCAGAACTTTTTCTAATCCTATCACAGAAGTGACCTCTTTAAATTCTGATGTGGTCTATTGGTTGGAAACAATTTCTTCAAGGAGAGAGGATTACAGAAGGTTCTGAATACCAAGAGGTAGAATCATTGGGCCACCTTAGAAGCACCTACCATGTATACTAAAAATCAGTGCCTATGCAGATTCATCCTAGTTATGGAGAGCTGCCCTGTTCTGTCATGCATGCAGCTCTATGGACACTAGGTATTCAGACTCCATCAACGAGGGACCTTGTGCTCTCTCTTCTCTGGCTGCTAGGAACCACATTGCCATGTCAGTCATTCATCATCCTCTCAGAATGTTCTGAATGACTTTTTCAGGTTTTACAAATTTGAACCTGAAACACAGAGTTATCACGTTGGGTTAGAGACTCAAACTACTCTGGCTGCTCTGCCTATTTCTTCTTGCAGCTCCACTCCTAAGTTTCTGACTTCCCTTCAATGTGGCTCTGCCACCAACAACTTAATTCATATGCCTTCTAACCATGCAACAGCTCAATGACTAGCCATATCCCCTTAACCTACCCCTATCTCTTTGCTTGCAAGCATTCTCAGCCAGCAGCAAGCTGCTATGCCTCAGAACGGGGCAGGTAGGACCTGATACAGAGTTAATGCCCAGGAATAATCTTTTACCAGTGAAGATGAGTTGGTAAATAAGTGCTTCAGCCTCCCTGTCCTTTGGTGGGAGAATTTTGAGGGCTACGCCATCTCTCAGAGGGTCTGTGTCAGGATTGAACCCCAGCAACCCCAGAAGACCTCATTCATGAATGCACCTTTTATTGGAATGTCCTATTTCCTCTCTCTCTCCCAGTACTTCCTGGGATCACCTCCCAAATAAACTACATGCACCAAAGTCCTTCTTTTAGGATCTGTTTTGGGTGAATCCAGACAGAAAATACATTATGAGCCTTGTGGGGGTGGCAAGTTCCAGAAGTTGGCTATGGTTACTTTAGGAGATGGGCTCCCTGACCGCTGTGAGATGGAGTGGTAAGGGGGCAAAGGAATATACAACGTCAGGTCTGATGCTAAACTGTTGATGCAGTTTATCTAATTTAAGTCTCATAACACCCTCATGAGGTAAGTGCTGGCACCATTTTACAAGGCGAAACCTAAGCCTTAAGCATTTTCTGAACATGGAGGGATGGTGGAGCTGTGATGTGAGCTCAGTTCTGTCTAGGTCTCCTCATTGTACTTCATGATGGTATCCAGCCTCTGCCACTACCCTTCATCTTTATGCCCCCATGGACTTACCTCCCACCTCCATGTTCAACCCCTTGTATTTTTTCTCCTGCTGCTATAACAAATTACCACAAACTTAAAACAACACAAATTTATTCTCTTACAATTCTGAAGATCGAAAGTCCCAAACAAGTCTTATAGGGCTAAAATCAAGGGACTGGGCAGAGCTGGTTCTCTCTGGAGTCTCCAGGGGAGAATCTATTCCTTGCCTATTGCAGTTTCTAAAAACTGACCCCAGTCCTTGGCTTATGGCCCCATTACTCCAACCTCTGCTTCCATCGCTACATCTCCTTCTTTAACTTTGACTTCCTGCTTCCCTCTTATATAGACCCTTGTGATTACATTGAGTCTACTAGAATAATCCAGGATAATCTTCTCATTTCAAGATTTTTAACTTGATCTGCAAAGTCTCTTTTACTGTATAAGGTAACATTTATAGATCCCAGGGATTAGAACCTAGACGTATTTGAGGGCCATGATTCAGCCAACTAAATTCCTATAATCCACTTTCTTCATGGTCAAGGGTACCCTTTTTAAAGCATAGAACAGATACTGCCACATCCCTAATCAAACTCACTGATTATTTCCCACTACACTCTAAATAAACCCCACCTGCTCCTTGTAGGAACTTCCTCCTGGTGCTTCTCTAACTTTGTCTTGGCACTCTGCCTGTAGATCACTCACTCTGCTGCTCTGGTCTCCTTTCTGTGCCCTGAAGCTCCCGCCCTTTTGGGTTTTTGCATTTGTTCTTTCTTTTGCCTGTGTGTAGATTCTTCATAGGACCACATTAAGATCTGGCCTGAAGATCAGGGCTTCAAAGAAATATTTCTGCTGGCCCTCCCTATCATGGAAACCAGCTCTAAGACAGAGAGTTGCATCCAAAAGGATTTTAAGGACTGTTCTGGGCAGATATCCCATAAGGAGGTGATGAGGAAAGCAGGGTTGGGCAAAGGGACAAGCAAGTCAACAATGAGATGGCATCTTTAGCATCTGTAGATCCTATGGAGAACTCCAAACTCACCTCTAAAGAGTTGTCCAAAATTGAGACAAGAAGGCTGGGTCATTTGCCATGAGCTGCCTTCCTCCTAGGAGGAGCTTGTGAACAAAGAAACAATACTACGCAAAAGATTACTAAACTGATTATAATAGTTATGTCCTTGAAATGAACGAAACTGATAAAATTGGCTTTTCCGAAAAATGTATGGATGGAATAGCTTACCAACAATTTATTCTCAGAATAGATTTTTAATAGCAGTGATTCACACCTGATGAAAACTCCATTTTCACTGGAACCTGTGTAGTCCATCTCTAATTCAGATGTTTTCTCTAACCTACCAGGTAATGTTAGCTGAACAGTTTTATCTTGAAAAAATGTTTGGATGCAGGCAAATTAGAGAAATAAACCTGAATAAGTACATTAAAGCTGCTAGAACATGCTTATTATTTTATGCACGTTATTCTCCCATGCATAAACCCAGCAGGTGAGGAAGATAGCTGACCCATTTCTTAAACTGAAGCATATGATCCAGGCGTTCTGGTTCCCAGTGGATCTGACTCATTGTGTTCTTGGTACTGGCTGTTGTCAGGGAGCCTGGGCCAAAGCCCTCTCTCTCTCCCATCTTAGCACAGGCACAGCCTCCCTTTTCAAAGAAGGAATTGGTCACATGGTCACCCTGGTCCCTTTCCTTACATTGTCCGTCAGTCTGGTAATCAAACCACTGACCCTGTCCTCGCCAGTCTTCTTACCTTCTTTCACTGTTTTTTAATTATTAAACATTGCAAACATATAAAAAATGAAGTGCATAATTGGGAATACTCATTTGCATCCTTCTTGGATCCTTACTTCCTTTTATAGACACTAACAGAAATGGTTTACAATACACAAGCCATCTAATGATGTTTTGATTATTAGTCTTTAAGCTATGTTATCATAGTTGATGTTTTAATCAATAAATACTTGTGAGTCCCCACTGGATGCCGAGCTCGGGAAATGCAACCAAGGAAATACAGACTCTGCATTGATGGATTTCAGAGTCTTGAATAATAGCAATGACAAGTTCTGGACTTGGAATAGTCATTATTTGAATTATTACACAACTTCCTGTGATCGAAGCCCCCTTTCTACAGGTGAGAAAGTTGTGGCTCAGAAAGGTTTAAAAGTGTGCCTAAGTTATATTGTTTGCCTTCATTTAGGATCTTTGTGTGTTTAGGTGCTTGTTTTGTAGGGGCAGAAAGCATGTTCCCAGACAGGCATGGAACCCAGCAGGGCATCCAGGACACAGCCTGGAGGTAGCAGTTACTGACAGGTTATACCAGTGTTGGACAAGAGGACCCCCCTTGGCTTGTCCACATGAAGCAAGAGCCAAGGAACAGGCTGTAGTCACACACTTTAGAGATTCCAGACAGAAGCCCCAGTTATGCACAGCTTCACATAAAGGGGAAGCCACAAACACCAGTCTCAATTCATTGCTATTATAAAGATCTACAATCTCTAAATGCCTAAATCTCTCATTGCAATACTGCACTGTTACAATTAACCAGTGACATCATCCTACCAACTCACTTCCAGGCATGTCTGTGTCCAGGACGATGCCAGCCAGGTAGCCTATCACTTAGTGTCCATAATAACTTGCCCTGGCTCTGCTCCTACCCTGAAGATGGTAAGTTTGAAGAGAGGTCCCCTCTGGGCCACCATTTTAGGATCCACAGTTTTGATGGACTGAGATCAGAATGGCAAACCACCACATTATAGATGATCTCATTACCTTGAATAGACCAGTTAACCTGCCTTCCTGTTGATACCCCTTACATCTTGTTATAAATTTAGAATAAAGAACAGCAAAATCCCATTGCACAGTACCCCACAGGCTAAGGATTTAGTTATTCTTTGTGCCAAACCCTGCCTTCTCCTTTACACCCCTTGTATCATGCTATCTGTGGGTTCTAGCCTCTCCCTAACTCAGCTTGAAAGTCAGAATCTATCCTAAGAGATTCTGCCAGCCATAGGTAAACTGCTGCCTTGCGCCCCTGATACCTACATGTAATATGTAAGAGCCAGCTCCCTTCTTCTCTCCCTAGTTGTGCAATTTTGAGGCAGATCCCAACACCTGTGAAGAGAGAGAAACAATGGGCTTCTCCTTACACAATGTCTTTGTTTGATTAAGCAAGAGCTTACCACTGTTGAGCTCTCATTTCAAACCTTTATATAAAAAAATAAAGAATCTCCTAGAGGTTTCTGTCTGTAAGAGAAATCCAGGGAGGAAATCTCTTGGTGTAGCTTGATCAACAAATTATCTTCTCTGAATTATTCTACACATGGGGTATGCTATGGTCACGGATATTGCCAGTATTTGCCATAAGTACTAAAATAAACTCCATTTATTACTGCTCTTCTTGGTCACTCTATTTTCCCTGTGCATTAAGTGACATTCTAGGTTTTCAAAACAAGGAAGAAAAGTACGTTGGGTGCTGTAATCTTTCTCACAAGTCATCACATGGAATCATCATAATAATCATTTGAGGAAACAAATGTTCTCATACTTACATCTGGGAAACTAAAGTTCAGAGTGGTTAAATAATTTACCCAGGGTTCTTCAGCAACTAAATGACAAGCTTGGTTGAATCCAAGACTGTTCTTTGATCCACGCATCATATTGCTGCCTCTGGGAAAAACAGACTGGAAACCTGCATTTCTCAGTCCTTCTCTCATCATCTCTGCCCACACCAATAACTAATCGCATTGGTGAGGCTAGCAGCCAAATACTTGCCAAGCTCCTCCACGTTTAGTAGTGTGGCAATTCTAAGGAACCCAGTGTTCTGTTTTATCCCTTTCAGTGTCCTCTGAAGGACTGGGAGGGAAAGAGTTCAAAGATCTTTCCAAATTAAGATGACTATATGTCCCAGTTGGCCTGAGATTGTCCTGGCTTAGTCTAATGTCCTCAGTATAATTATTAAAAGTGGTCCCCTTTATTATCAAGGGTATCCTGGTTTGAACTAGAAATTACATGGTCACTTTCTCCAGGCCCCGCACACACCAAACACATGTTTTCTCCAAATGGTAACCATCAATGTTAACGATTAAAATGATTGTGCATTACCTGAATATCTGAGAAGGGTGTGGAAGGGTGGTGCTAAGGGTCATTATCATTTCCACTCGCAGTTAGGAAGAAAATGTTAACTCTAATTTACTAGAAATAAAGTGGAAAATAAATATACTATTTTCCACCTTAATACTCAGCTCTTTGTACAAAAGCACTATGCTTGTTTGTCATGACTTAACTCCCAGGGGACACCATGATATGTAAGTGGGGGCCATTTACAAGAGGTGTACCTGAAAACCACTCATCAAAAAGTTTGTTTATGTATAAAACCAAGGTTCTGTTTGAAGACCTCTGAAATTGCTCCCAGTCACAGTGAACATTCTAGAATTGGCCAAATAACTTCATGGTACTTAAGGGATGAGCTCAAGGTGAGGCCATAAAGCTAAAGCTGCCTGAGTTAAACCTGGTTGAATGCCTTCTGGCCTCTTCATAGTCCAAGAAGTCTACCTTATGTACAAAAGTTCACACACCAGGACACATGCACACACACACAGGGACACACACATGCAAATGCACACGCACACACATTTATACATGCACAAACACATCTCTGTAAACAACTAATGCTTCTTGACCCAGATGTCACTTTTTACAACATGAACATGATTTCATGATCTTTCAACAAAACTGAAGCTTTTCTTCCTTCATTGGATCATTTCTCCAAAATGGGCCTTGCATGCCAATAGCTGCTCTCTGCATTATTTGCAATTTTACTGGGCAAATATAGAAAACACACATGTCACTCTGTAGTAAGTGATATACCCTTTGTCTTAACTTATGCCCAGCTCAACTAAATTTGCCACACTACAGAATATTACATGATAAACAGTTCAATTTAGTGATTTTCAAGCCACTTGTTAAAGTGATTTTTTCCCTCAAAGAACACAGTTATTTGTCCTCTACTCTGTCCTCCTTAATTTCCAGAGGGGGATGCAGCCTTAGGAAAGCAGAACTTGGGTCAGGGGATGAGGTCTGGTTCTGAGTTCAAGTTCATAGTATGCCTACAAGTCATGTTTATAAAGTATAATTTCCAAAATGATACATTTTTCTGTGCCTTGCTCTTTTATGCTAAAGTACTCAATCACCTAAAAATGAGGTAAAAAAAAAATTGTAAATAGTTCTGTTCCATAGAACCAGTGCATACTCCAGATAAGACCTCGTATCAATATTGTTCAAAGAAATATTTTGGAAAAAGTACTCATTTATTGAGGTAGCTCTTGCCTTCATTGCATATACATTAAACAGAGATGATAAGTATGTGGCATGCATGACAAAGCTTTTACACCCTTGCCCATTACAGACATCATTAATCAACTGCAGCACACTTTCCTGATGAGCTTCAGAATCTTACTCAGCACAGAGATCTAGGTAACCTCTAAGTAACAGCTGACTCACAAAAGAAAAACTAGTTGCTATCTCAAGTAGGGACATGTAATTATATCTAAGGGACTGATGACCCAGAGACATTTATATCTGACCCTAAAAGGATAAGCAGCAAAAACACTTACATCAGATACCAGGACTCACTCTGTGATCTTTTTGTTCTAAATCCTGGACCTGTACTCTGTCAGCCTGCCTTCTAATCTCTGACTCCAAGAGATATCTGTAGGTATCAGAACCTGGGCAGCATTTTCCCATTATTAGAGCATTTCCTCCAAACAGGCTTGAGTCTCTCACTCCCAAGACTTTCTCTCAGTCTTCCCACATTGATCTCATCTATTCATTAATTCTTCATTGCTAATTTTAATTGCTGTTATATATATATACACACACATACATACACACATATATATATACACATGTGCATTGCTGCTATACATATATACATACATATATGTACACATACATATATATATATATATACATATATACACACACACGATAGAGTCTTTTGGAAAAGTACTGACAGGAGTAAAGGCATCTCACTCCCAACTACCTAGAGTGAATTTATTAAGAGAGGGAGACTGAAAAGTCAAACATAAATGTACTATGATTCTATTAGTTCTGTAAAAGAATAAAAAGCACAAATTTTTCATTAACATAGAAAACAGAAGACTTCCTGTATCATATCCTAATAACATGTAAGGTAACATCTGCCACAAGCAGAAAGTAAATACATCATCCACATCAACTCTCTGCCTCCTTGGCTTGGATATCAGCTTCTCTCTCATTCCACAATTATTGATCGAGCTAGATTGTGTGGATAGCTTGGCGAGTAAGACAAATGTGGTTTTGCTTATATGATGGATGCATTCTTCAATCCATGATTGTTTGCATGCCTTGCCTATGACCTCTATGTTTTGACCTTTTATTCTCCTGCCTCTTGAGAGCTGCTAGTCCTACTGGTCCTACTATATTTGTAGGCTTGACTTCTTGTTTTGGCCCATGCTGGTGTGATATAATTAGGGAAGAGGTAGGGAGAGGGTCTGAATGCAATCTCTTACCACTGGGTTGTTCTCTATCACTGGGGTGACATGTAGGGCTAGGCTGGAAGATTTATGGCAGTGCCACTTTGCAGCACCAAGAGTGAACTCAGTAAGCCTGGCATATGAGGCAAGACTGAGCTAGCACTTGGAAACAGAAAGGGACAGGAAAGGGATGGCAAGCAGACAAGTTAGAAAAACCAGACAAAAATGCTAGGCTCATGAAGATCAAACTTGGGCACAAAGGGTCAATCAGGTGAACCAGATGCAGGAAAACAAGCAAGACCCAGGGCTGACAGAGAGTTTAGCAAGACCAGACCAAGGTGGAATTTTCTGATTCACAACTTGTTTTCCTGTAGGGTGTTGTTTCACTTTGTACTCATTTCTGTTATTACTATAACCACTCCAGGTTTTAAAATGAGAACACTAAGCCCTATGGATGTCAAATAACTCGGCTAAGTTCAGAGCTAGAGCTCATAAGTGGAGGGCTGGGACTTGAACCTCAGGTCAAATCAGGCACTGTTTCCAGTAGGCAGAACCCAAATGCTCTTAAGGCTAGGTTGAGCTGTGAGCAAGGACTGTTTCATCTCCACCCTCTCAATTCCTGAGTGGGGTAGGGCCAAGGCTCAGAGGAAACACTGTGCTCTCTAGATGTCACTAATTTCTGAAAATAGCAACAGCAGAGAATTGGGCCTTCTGGGATACCCTTCCAATATTTTTCTTAGAAGCAAGCACATTCATTTCCTAATTAATTATCTCCATTAGCTAAGCTCAATTACTTTGTGTCCACCTCCAAGAATACAACCTTGATCCTCGGAGACTTCCTATTTGAATTTCCAAAGGGGCAAATATTGCCAGAAGCATGTTTTATGTAATTACAAGTGTAGATATTTCACTCTCTTTACTTAATGATTATTAAATACTGAAATTAATTGCCATACTTGGATATGGATTCCATCAGTTTAAGAGAAAGTAAATATATAATGGGGCATTTCTCCCTGAAGAATCTGGGGGACCACATTTTCAGAAATACTACTTGAGCAGATACTAATGGATGCCTGCATTAAGTGGCTCCCCTTCTCAGTTATCACAATACCACTGTCCAATGTATCTCAGTGAAGACTATTTCTATTCATTTTGCATAAGAATAACCTGAGCTGGATAAATGAACATCCCAAGGCCCTGCACCTAGACTAACTGAATCAGCATGTCTGAGGGCAGGGCCTGGGAATTTGCACTTTTAACTCTCTCCCTAGGGGATTCTGTTTATGTGAATGTCTAAAAACCAGTGATAGTTATTTGCATGATACATGAAGGCAGCCTTATCGTTGAGAACAGGAGAGGCAAAATGAAAACAAGCCAGTCTCCTCTCACATATATTTTAATAATAAAAATTCAATGCATGTTATCTATTATTATTACATAGTTGTTATAAATCCTCAGACAAGGGCTTGAGAGCTTGGTTTGGGAGGTGCAGGCAAAATCAGTAGGTGAGTGGGGAAATGAGGAAAGGAGGGAGGTAAAGGGTCGTTGCTGTCAGTTAACCACTACAGGCAACTGGAGCTCAAGCCTGCCGGGGCCTTCAGAAGCAGGCAAGAAGCACATAGGTTCCTCTGCTCTCACCTGGAGGGCAGGGAGTCTGGTGTTCAGTGACTCCTACCAGTGTTTGGCGGAGCTCCTGGGAGCGGGTAAGTCCCTGGCACTATGCATAACATAAAATGTACCATTAGTGACATTTAATAGGGCAATGTTATGCAACCATCACCACAATCTAGTTCCAGAACATTTCCATCAACGTCCCCCTCCCCCCCAAAAAAATCCCTATACCCATTAGTAGTCACTCTCCATTCTCTCCTCCCCTGAGCCTGTCAAATTGTCCTCATATCTTTTTAAATAGTCTATTCAACTTTCTTCAGGTTATTCCAGTTTGCGTGTGCCTCTTTCCTGCTGAGACTCTAATAATAATCAATGATTGAGTAACTCATCAATATTTTCACTCGATTACTGAAACACATTTTAGTTCATATTCATAACTTTGGGACTGAAAAATACTGTCTGCCTGTGTGTTATCCCCGCTTCTCTAACCAAATGTGAATCAGACAGCAATTGCTAAAAGGCACTGCAATAGGGCAATTATGTATGTGGGACTGGAACCACATTTCCTGGGTTAACTTTTCAGCTCTGCACCTCCTGGCACTGTGAACTGAAGCAAATTACTTAATCTCTCCAAACCTCAGATTCGTGATGTGTAAAATGTGAATTATGGTGTCTAGACCATCTATGACTAATAGATAATATGCAGAAAGTTCTCAGAACAGGGCCACACATTAGACGTGCTCAATAAATGTCAGTTATTGTGTTAACCCACATTAGTCCTGGCCTTGAATTCCTCTCTCCTGGTCTTTATCAGCTTTTCATGGCATTATCTATGAGTCGTCTCTGCTGGCCAAATTCTTCCCAGATGCTGAGCCAGTGATGACTAGTGCTGGAAGTACCTAGTACCAATTCTCTTCCTGAGTTCAGGGAGTAGGAAATGTGGAGAAAACCAAGCTTCCATAGACCCTGAATCCTCCATTCCAAAGAAGACCCTCGGGAGACTCTTTACCCCTGTGCTGTTGTGGTGGCCTTCCTTCTCCTTCTCTTCTTCTTTATCACCAGCAAGAAGACCAATATGTATGGAAGGTTTACTCTGGGATGATAGCCTTAGAAGCACACTTCATTTAATGGGTCTATCAACCTTAGAGGTATGATTCCTTTTAAAAAATCTGCTACAAATCTGTTCCAAATCCATTTTTTAAATTGGTTTAAACATAGTATTATTATTTCCACTTATGCAGGTAACACATGAATACATTCTCCCTATAAAAGATCCCAAACTTAAATAGTATGAGGTTGCCATTAGTATTCATATTTTTCTTATGATGAACCTATAACTGAGACAGACTAAGGTTCTCAAGTTCACGCTAGGAACAAGCAGAGGCAGAACTCAAAACCAGGTGTGTTTAATGCAAGAGCCTAGGTTCATAATTATACTGTGTTGACTTTATCTTCTGCCTCAGTTTCTCTCCTTTGGCATCCTACCAGACCTTAACCTTCTAGGCTCATAAGCCTATTCTAGGAGGATGTAGATCCTCATAAATGATTTTTAAAGTCCATATCTAAACTAGGAGGCTGTGCCAGATACTTCTTATGCCCTGCTCCACACGCTTCCTGGTCTATAGCTTCCCAACCATAGCTATAACAACCAGCTTCCCACAGGTGTAATCAGACAGCACGTGGGCTCAGCTGCACCTCCCATTTTTGCCTTCCTCCCTAGGTTCTCTAAGAGACCTTGAAATGGAAAGCCCAAGGGAATGCAGGGCCACTCATGCCTACACGGCCTGGAAATGAGAGAGAGTTGACACTCCATGGCAAGACCTTGACCAAAAGGGGATAGGACTATTCCCTAGAGATCAACAATTGCATTCATTCATTCATTCATTCATTCATTCATTCATTCATTATGGTGACATTGGTTAACGAAATCCAATAAGTTTCAGGTGTACAATTCAACAGTAAGGCATATATATTACATTGTGTGTTCACTACCCATAGTTACATTTCTTTCTGTCACCACACATTTGACTCCTTTTACCCATATACCTCCTCCTTCTCTCCTTCCACCTAGAAATCAACATTTAGGTACTTTCTACAGTTCTTTTCACAGGGTCCTGGGGGGAGTGTATCTCGTTTGCCCATAGTGGTGACTGATCTGCATCTGTTCCTTTGAATGGGTTGTCCCTTCCTCCCTGTCTCACTCTCCCCATCCCCCATCCTGTTTTCTTGAATCACACAATCTCTCACATTAGCCTTTGCTTTCTGGGGTGAGTGCAGGCTAAATCAGGGATGATGAATGAGTTGTTTTGTTTTGTAAATATTTGTTGTGAATAATAGGCTCTCTATGCCTAAGAGATAGATTCCTTAGAGAGTGGTTCAGATCTCGTGGGAGAGGACTGCACTGCTATCTCCTTAAATGCTCCACTGTCCAAGGGCAGATTGGGCTGACTATTGCCCAGAAATAGGCATGTACCCTTGACTTCACCAAGAGATTCAAATATTTTTTAGTAAAACTAAACAAGCAGAGTCACACTCCTGATCAATCACTCATGTTTCTAACATGCTTCATTGTCATCATGAGGAGGTTATGTTTCATTCAAGAAAAATATAGAGTACTTCAGATGAGGCAGGATTATGCAAGTCTTCAAGGATAAGAAGATAAACATAAGCTTGCCCTTGCCCTTAAAGAGTGAACATTCTAGATTGAAAGCAGATAAGTATATGGGAATTTCACCTTACAAAAAGTACTATAACTGGAGCAATCATGTAAGTAAAAATTTAGGTTTCGAAGAAAAAAAATATTTTTTACATACCATACACAGTATTTTAAACCATCATTAATAAAGGTAATCTTTAGATTTATCTCACTTTCTTTCTGGTTCTAGACATGTGAACGATATTGAGATAAATATATATTATAGAGCATATACCATCTATCCACCCGTCCATTAATGCACTCACCCATACAATACAAATACGTTTGGTCACAACATTCTTATAGGAGACAGAAGTTTCTGGCACTAGGTAGTTCACGTGGGGACTTGGGAAGGCCAATGTAAAGCACAACGGTGACAGAAAATGCATAATCTTCATTCAAGGCTTCCGTGCAGTTCTTCTGACTATTCCGACCATGTCTCATTAAAATTACACTAGATTTGCTACTACAGATTTCTTGGATCATATCTGCAGCCACTTTTCAGCAGGGTCTGAGCAGAGGTCAATCATTCTGGCAAATTGGTAGGAGCAAGGTCAGCAGCCAGTTCACTCACATTAGTTTGGGTACTTGAAGAAAGGCTTAACCAAGACACCCTGAAAACACTGAAACAGTGAAAAAAGAGGAGGGAATGCCTTGTTCCAACTAAAGTATCTAGTTCCTACTTTCAAAAAATTCTATGTGCATAGGGGGAAAAAAAACCATAGAGTGTCAAACTAAAAACAATTAGTGTAGTGTGATCAGAGGATCCTTTAAAAAAAATCTGTCAGTGCTACTGTACATATTACAGTGTCTTAGGTTTTGTGATCCTGGTTCTGACTCCTGCCTCTGAAATTTCTAAGCTCTCACTTATAGTGAGCCTTGATTTCCAAATCTGTTAAAAGAGTCTAATTCTATCTAATCCATGGATCCATTAATTCATTTGTTATTTATTAGTTATCTAATAATAGTTATCTAAGGTGTCAAGCACTGTGCTTAGCAGTGAGGCTTAGTAATGTTTTTTAAAAGTCCTTGTCCTTGTATACCTTTGAGTTTCAAGGGGACATAAACACTAATCACATATTCACCATAAATAAAGGAAAGTGATGGTCATCACTTGGACTATAGAGAGAGTATATGGCAGTACAGGAGAGAATAAAAAGGGTGTCTAGTTAGAGTGACAACAGAGCTGAGATCAGAAGGATGAGTGATTCTGAATTAGATAAAAGGCTTAGGAATAGATTAGGGGTAGATTCTCCATAGAGAAGGCAGTATTTGTAAAGGTCTTGGGTATATGGTGGTCTCAACAACAGAACAAAGACTGGTGTAGCTGGAATTTGAAGTGTAGAGTGATGTGAGGGGAGATTGGCACTGTTGGTATTGGTAAGTGCATCTTTTGCAAGGTTTTGTAGCTCACGTCAAGAATTTGTTTTTTATTTAATCCCCCAAAGCAGTAGGAAACCATTGAAGAATTTTAAGCAAAGGAGCGACATGATCAGATGCATCACTCTGGCTGGGGAGAAGAAAGCAGATTGGAGGAAAGCAAGAGTGACTGTGGGAGACCAGTTGGGAGGCCATATTGGTATTGAGGGCAAAAAAAAAAAAACAATGATAGCTCATTGTTTTTAGGAGGCAAGATTTAAATATGGAAATGAGAGAAAAGCAAAACTAGATGGGTGGAGGTGCTATGAATTGGGGTAGAGAACAGTAGAAAGCATTGAGTTTGGGGAGTGAAGATGACACATTGGATTAGAAAATGTTGAGGTCAAGGTGCTTTTGAGATATGAAAGAAGGATGTCAACAGGGTATACAGCTCTGGAGCTTGGAGGTGACTAAACTGAAAGACTAAATATGTGAGTCATTGGTGGTCACATAGATGAAATGGAAACCATAGACATGGATGAGATCATTGTGAAAATGAATTTTCACACACAAAGCAAATAGAATGCTGTGGGGCACAGATTGGATGTTAATAAATCTTCTCTCCTTCCCTCCTTCCCTCTTTCCCTGTAGATGGCACATGTGTTTGGGCAAACCCCAGGGAAGCTGGTTCATGAGGAGAAAGAGAAGAGCCAGTCTTCTATTTACAGCTGCTCTGGTCTACTGAGGACATGGTCTAGGTTCAGAATAGCTCTTTGCAGGAAGAGCAATACCCCTTTCTCTTAGCTTCTGAACCCTGATACCTTCCCTACTCTCTGCTTATTAAACCAGGTGTTTGTGTTAAAGATAGAAGCCACAAAGTCTACTCTAGATATTCAGAATAATTGTCTCTTCAACTTGAACTTTAGTGGAACCTCAGGAGGAAAAGAAGGAAGGGAACACAGAATGTTCCTTTGCCATATTGCCATGAGCAAGAAGGTAAATCCAGTGGGTTTGCATAAAATTTCTGAAGTATCTAGAAGAGCATCTTAAACTAAAGTAACTGTAATGAGGCAAATGCAACACCATTAAGATTTGAAATGTGTGCTATAAATCAAGGGGCTACAGCATTTAATTCTTCTCTTCCTATCAGAAAAGGAGGTCTTTGTTCACTAGTACTGGCAAGCTTATTGGGTTCTGGAAAAGCTCTATTTTTCTAAGCATGTGTTACATCTCCCATATCTTCCTTCCATCAATCTGACATTCCATTGATAGACTAGAGCATTTTCTTCAGTGCCTATTAGTAAGTTTCAAGGACATATCCACATAGTATACAGAAATAATAGATGGCCCACAAGAATTTATTAATAATCTCAGGTTCTGCTAGCATTTAAAACAAATAAGCAATGCTACAATGAGTATGTCAGCAAAATCTTAGGACAAAAATATCTCACTCTAATTCACTGCAGTGTGATTTTACCCTTTTTCAATACAGCATACTGATCCAATACCACTTTTAAGTTGCAAAATTATTAAGACACCTAAAATGATATTCATTCTTTAGCTCTGCTAAGAACATTTGAATCCTTTCTCCCTATTACTATCAGAATAAAAACAAAGGTATCCAAAAGTAGTCTAAATGTCATACTTCAAAGCTCTAAGACACATTTTCTTCTGACACTGATTGACAGATTATGGCTCTTTGATATCCATCAAATTAATAGATTATGATTTTGAAGCCAGAAACTATGCAATTATTGCCATATTCTATCTATAAAGAGATGTTATTCTTTGTCATCCATTTGTGTCTCAGAAGGCAGCCCCCATCCTGCCAACAGGTACATATCATAATTATAAATAATTTAGTTCCTCCTGTCTTTTTTTCTTCCTGAGATGCCCCCACCTTGAACATCCACAAAATAATTTACTTTGAAAAAATGTTAGCACAGGAGAGGCTGACATGTTTCATATTTCTCAATAATGTTTTACAAATTTAAATATCCACCATCTATGTAATCCTTGGTGAGAGCTTCCCTCTAGTTTTATGTATCTGATCCAAGGCTTGGTGGCTCATGCCAGGCAGCTCTAGGTAGGGCACAGACTGTAGCTGAACTTGGCCTGAGGCAGCGTCCCTCCCAAAAGGCCCCAGCCTGCATGCCAGTTTCAGTCTGAGCCTCAGCACCACCCAAGGTCACATCTGAGGACAACACACCCTAGGGCAGACAGGAGAGGCACCAGAGCCATACTTATGTGAATCCTGCTCTGTAGGGTCAGCCCTTGCATAACACTCCTCCACTGGTCAGGGCCAGTCATCAAACCAATCAGCCTGTGACAAGCAAATAGCAACCAAGGCTCAACTACAACAGGAGGGTATATATAACCCATACAAGGAACATATGCGGAGCACCCAACTCAGGTGACCAGGGAAGACTGTACCACCGGGACCCACAGCACACCTACTACATAAGGCCACTCTACTAAGACTGTGAGACATAGCAGCCCTACCTAATACATAGAAAGAAAAAAAAAAAACATAATCAGGGAGCCCAAATAGGAAGACAAACGAAAGAATGGAACAAAGGTCCAGAAAAGAACTAAACTAAATGGAGATAGCAATCTACCAGATGCAGAGTTCAAAACACTTGTTACAAGGATGCTCAATGAACTCAGAGGAAGAGTAGATGAACTCAACAAGAACTTTAACAAAGAGAAACATAAAAGTAGGAATAGAAAACATTAAAAAAAAGTCAGAAATGAAGACTACAATAACTGAAATGAAGACGACCTTAGGAGAAATTAACAGTAAATTAGATGAAGCAGAGGATCTAATCAGCGATCTAGAAGATAAGATAGCAGAAAACATCCAATCAGAACAGCAACAAGAAAAAAGAATCCAAAAAAATGAGGATAGTTTAAGAGGCCTCTGGGATAACATCAAGTGTACTGACATTCTCATCATAGGAGTATCAGAAAGAGGAGAGAGAGCAAGGGTAAAACCAATTTCAAGAAATAATGACTGAAAACTTCCCTAACCTGGTGAAGAAAATAGACATGCAAGCCTAGGAAGTACAGAGAGTTCTAAGCAAGATTACTCAAAAAGGCCCACACCAAGACACATCATAATTAAAATGGCAAAGGTTAAAGACAAAGAGAATCTTAAAAGCAGCAAGAGAAAAGCAGTTACCTGTAAGGGAGCTCCCAAAAGACTGTCAGCTGATTTCTCAACAGAAACTTTGCTGGCCAGAAGGAAAACAAGGACATCCAACCAAGATTATTCTACAAGCAAAGCTATCATTTAGAATGGAAGGACAGATAAAGAGCTTCCCATATAAGAAAAAGCTAAAGGACTTCATTATCACCAAGCCAGTATTATAGGAAATAGAAAGAGGAGGGGGAGAGGTAGAGGGAGGAGGAGGAGGAGGAGGAAGAAGAGGAGGAGGAGAAGGAGGAGGAGAAGAAATCAAAAAATACAAAAAATGTGAATAATAAAATGGCATTAATTACATATCTAGCAACAATCACTTTCAACATAAATGGATTTAATGTTCCAAACAAAAGATAGAGTTGCTGAATGGATAAGAAAAGAAGACCTTTATCCACGCTGCCTACAAGAGATTCACTTCGAATAGAAAGACACACACAGACTGAAAGTAAAGGAATGAAAAAAGATGTTTCATGAAAATGGAAACAAACAAACAAACAAAAAAACTGAGGGAGCAATACTTATACCAAACAAAATATACTTTAAAACAACAGCTATAACAACAAAGAAGAATCCAATTATCCCACTTCTGTGTATTATCTGAAGAAACCCAAAATACTATTTTAAAGGGTCGTGTAAATCCATATGTTCATTGCAGCATAATTTACAATAGCCAAGATATAGAGGGCATCCTGGGTGTCCATCAGTAGATGAATGGATAAAGAAGAAGTGGTACATATATACAATGGAATATTACTCAGCCATATAAAAGAATGAAATCTTGCCATCTGCAACAACATGAGAGGACCTCGAGGGTACTGTGCTGAGTGAAGTAAGTCAGACAGAGAAAGACAAATGTCATATGTGGAATCTAGAGAACAGATGTACAAACAACAGAAACGAGGACACAGAGCATTGTGATAGTTGTCAGATTGGGGGTGGTGGGGAATTGGCGAAGTGGAAAGGGCATTAAAAGGTACAAATTGGTAGTTACAAAATAGTCATGAGGATGTAGATTATAGCATGAGGAATAGTCAGAAGTATTATAATAACTGTATATGTCAGATGGGTACTGGATTTATCGGGGTGATCACTTCATAATTTAAATAAATGTCTAATCACTGTGTTGTACACCTGAAACTGATATAATATTGTATATAAACTATAATTCAAAAAATATATTTAAATTTTAAAAAACCCATACCAGTGGCATCTTCTCTGTGCAACCTCCCTCAATCCACTCTAACGTGAACACTCTTCCTCCTTTGCTGACACACATCCTGCTTTACTTTGTTATACTCTATTTTCATCTTCAGATCAAACACAGTTCTTCAAAGAGACATTTCCCAACTCAGACAGGATAAAAATCTTTTCATTGTGCTGTCACAGTCTCCCTTTTTTAACTTTCATGGCTCCTGTAATTATGAATCTAATACCATCTTCTCTGCTGGGTTGTGAGTTCCCCCAGGGCTGTGCCTATTTTGTTTACCACTAACACCCATTGCCCAGTGAAGTGCCCAGTTGCAGTGCAGCACTCAATAATGTTTGTTGCTCTGAAAATTATAATTTCCAAGACTCTCTCCTTGGGTATAATTTTCTTTCCTGCTGGTTGAGTACCTAGAGTGAACTGTTATACTAGTATTCTTAGCTCCCTTCATGAGCATGAAGCTCAGTGAGTGTTTGTTGAATGACTGAATGAATGAATTGCTGAATAAATAAGGAAGAAATGACTATTATAAGAAATAATGGGAAGAGGAAATTAAGCAACCATATATATCTACCAAATTCCTGCTTGGAGCCAGGTATTTTACTGAGGGAGGACTCAAGAAGTAAAATATATTTCCTTTCCTGAGTGAAATATGATATCTTCACCTACCAAGAAAGTCACAAGGAATTCAATAGAAAATGGAAAATCAGTAAGGCTAGGTAATTCAATGGAAGGACTGTTTCAGAGAGAATGGAACCAAGGTTTATAAAACACATCTCCCAAGATAAAAGAGGAAATGATGGGAGTCAGTAGCTGATTACTCAGATGTGTGAGACAATATGGGGCAAAGGGATCAGAGGGATAAAAGAGTCCAGAATGGTACTGAGCATTTTGACTGGCTGATTTCAAGGACATTAATATCAGTGTTGGAAATTATGGTGGTTAGGGAGAGACTAAAACTGACTTTAGGGGGTAATCATAGCATAGTGATGTACTGAGTTTAAAATGATGCTGTATATATGGGAGCTTAGGATAAAAATCAGAATAGAGAAGTAGATGTATGAGTCAAGTGTATGATAACATTAGCTATCATTTATTGAGGTTTAATGATGAACATGGCGCTCTGGTAAATGGTTTGCACACATTATCTTAGCTGATCCTTACAACAACCCCATGGTGTAGTTATTGTTATTAGTCCTATTTTATTCCTATTTTGCAAATGAGAAAACTTAAGCTTAAGAGGTTAAGTAATTTGCCCAAACTCACACAATTGGAAAGTTACAGTTAGAATTTGAACATAGATCTGCCCATTGCAAAGTCTTAGTTCTTAAGCACTGAAAACCAAGGAAGAGAGTGTAAAAGAGAAGATAAGTATGATCCCTGGGAGTATCCTGGAAGCAAAGTCATTTTTTCCAAAATAGGTGATAGTGTCAAGGTGAGGAAGAGTGAGGAAGGAAGCCATCTAAAAAATTTCTTCTTCAGTGAGGCACAGTGTAAATGATGCTCACAGGAAGAGGGAACTTACCAGGTGTATAAGTTTCTCTTTCTCTTACTCTTGAGCATGTCTGCCCCATAGTATATATGCTCTTGTATAAAGCAATAGGTCATAAATGGAAAAGAAACCCTAAGAAAACCTGGAAGGTAAACAACTAAAGTCTTTAGAAACGAAAATATATATCCTAGAAATTGAGTATTGGAGAAGCTAAGGTATTAAGATTTCAGTTGGATTCACAAAGATTTACATTTTATCAAAGCTTGAGTAGACTATGCCATTGAAGTAACACTTAAGGGTTAGAGGTAAAAAAAAAATACCTATATATCTTAAAACTATTTTTATGAAGTTTGCTTTAAAGATTTATCTGTTTTGATATTGGATGCATAGGTATAATTCTTTTCTTTAAAATTTGATTTTAAAGGTTTTGATTGAAAATTTGTAAACCCATGCTTATAAAGGTGGTTTAACTCAGGAAGTTATCATCTTGAATATTAGGGAAAGAACAGGGCTTGTTGATTGGCTCATGTGACCAAGGTACAATACCACCACCTGGTGATGGTGTTTACAATACAATATGGTGGCAAAAATCTGCTTTACATTCTAAAATAAGACCATTTAAAAAGCCTTCTGAGTTCTCTTCTGTTGTGTTTATCATTTGTGACATACACAGTATTGTTTTTCTCTCATTTACTTAGGAATACTTTATTATAATGGTAAAAGAACATTAGCTTTGGCATTGAACTTAGATTCAACTTTCAGCAGAGACACTCTCTGGCTTTCTAACTTTTTTTCTTAATCTAAGTGCTGACAAAAGGCTGGTGGCTGGCACATAGTAAAACAACACATAATAATCATCATTGCATTATTGATATTGTTACTATTACTATCATCTGTGATAGGAGATACTGGAAAGCAGACCTCTATGACATTGTGCCTCCAGGAGAATAAACAGTGACAGTCGTGGGAAAATGTTTTGTTTATATCTCAGGTACTAAACAGCTGTTACTACATATTAGGACCAGATGTTTGGAAATGATATGCAACATTATGCTCAATTCTAACTTATACTGAATTGCCTGTTGATGAAAAATGACTACTAAAGGAAATGATTTATTAAAGGAAAATCCATGGGTGTGTCTTTAAGTTTCATACCCCGCTACTCCAAATTACGTGCCAGCCTATATACTCTGAACACTGCAAATGTCTGGCCCATGTGAGAATCCGTTGGAAGTTCACCCCCTAATTATAGCCCCATTTGTCCTTCTCCTTGCCAGTCCTGGTACATCTGTACTGCTGCATCCAGGTACAGCAAACCTGGGCTGTATACAGTTACACAATCTGTAAGCTCATACTTCCTTACAGATAGAAACTTTTCATTGATTCCAAAGTTGCTGTTGCTTTTGATTTTGTTTCAAGTTATGTTTTTCTCATTTCACACTCATATGTGCCCAAAGGAAAATCTACTGGGGGAAAGTAGACAGAAGGAAGAGGAAAGAAATAGTTCTAGTTTGTTCCCTCTTAACACCAGGGCACTCTGGTTATTTCCTGATCCCTCTAGACTAGATGACTTTCAAATGTTCTGATTAGGGGAGCATTTACAATTCAGCATGAGGTTAAATACTTTGGTTGTGGCTGGCAATTCCCTCTTTGCTTTATTAAACTTCCCCCGTAAATTCCCAGGAACAGGGAGTAGGCAGTCCAGCCGGGATGCCCTGTATACCCGGTGACTCAAGACATCCAGGCAGAACCTCAAACCCTGCGACAAGCAACAATTATCCCACAGGGATTGCTTTCCAGTCTGCGTTTACTCCTTAAGTCAGATCAAGAATAAAGAGCACATAATGGCTTCTCTTTATTTTTTAAAGGAAAAATGTACAAATATCAAGAAATTTTCCACACTGAGAAAACAGAATACAGAGGCCAGAGGACAAGAGGACTAAAAAATATTTAGCACATAAACTGCTTATAGAAACCCATTTGTCAACTCCCTAACTAGAGTTGGAAACATCTGTCTTTGCAAGCCTACCAACCCAGATGGGATAGACCTCTCTAGAGAGAGTGATGATGGGGGAGCAAATGGTTCAGTCCAATTATACGTACTTAATTGATCTAGATTCTAGAGGGCATACTTATATGGAAAAAATTTGCCAACTAATCACAAGAGAAAGAACCACATCTTAATTGGGTGGCTTTACATTGGGTGATATTGTAATTAGTTACAATGTCTAATAAGTTATCTATAATGTTTTTAATGAGAAACATTTAAGTCCTTCTGGAATTTTTCCAGTCAAATTAATTCTGAGGACTGAAGACAGCATTATAAATAATGTTATCAGAATTACAATTACACTAGTACTAGAATGTGTCACTTAAAATAAAAGGCTCAATAGTTAAGTCCTAAAAGTCCAACTATTTTCCCTATAGACTTTATTAATGTGGTGTGGGTAAGATATATCATACCTATGTCCATTTCTCAGAAGCTTGATAGGGCAATATAATCTACGGGGTTTGAAAGGCCAGGGCAGGGCCTGTCTGCCCTATACTGGACGTGTAAGGAAACTATCCTTGGATCTGAGACTCGGTTTTATCCAACACTGTCTCTGTGTAAAACCATGTCCCAAAGTCTACCAGAAAAAAATGGCATCCCTGAAAGGTACCCAATGGTCCCCAGTGGTTTTCCTGCCATGCCATCAGAAAGAAAGCATTGCTTATTCCTGAGCCTCAGGAAGTCCCAACAGCAAGTCTTGGGTTTTTCTGATTTGAGGCTTTTCTGATCCACAGCCTGTGGGTCCAGCTGCTCCAGTCCCTTTAATGTGGGTGATAATGAGGGCAATAACGAATGCAGTCAGAAGGACACCACTGTGCTGGGCATGCCATGGGCACCATCTCATTTAATCCTCCAGCCCCCTAGGGTGGAAACAGGCATTGTTATCATCTCTACCTTCCACAGAGGGGAACTCGTATTCACACAACTTCTGGAACTTGCTAAAGGTCCAAGGAGGCACAGATCTGACACCAAAGTGAGGGCTCATAGCTCCGTGGGCTTGCCATGTTTTTTCTCCAGACTGTGCTGGACCATGACACAGCTTTGAGCACTCTGGGAGGTCTGAGCTGCTGGCAGTAGTTACCAAACTTTAGAGTGCACTAGAATCACTCAGGAAGCTTGTTAAAATACAGACACCTGGTCCCCACTCCAAGGAATTCTGAATCTGTAGGTCAGAGGCAGGGCCCCGAAATCTCTTAATTTTCTTACTATCCCAGGTAACACTGAAGTAGATAGTCCAAACTCCTGCTTAAGGCAAAATCACTGTGCAAATGGATGTCCCGGAATTGTAGCTTTGGAGTTGGATGGTTCTAACCATCTCCCCTATGCCTGGATGGTTCTAACCATCTCCCCTATGCCAGTACAGGTCCTGAATGCTTAACTGTTAACTTCTTTTGTCTGTTGTGGAATGAAGTCAGTCCACTAGAATTGGTAATAGTCTTGGCAATGCATCCTAGGCGCCCTTTAATTATCAGTGGGTCTGACACCTCTCTGAGGTTGGCAGTTCTTGTCAATTCTGCTTTCCCAGCTTGGATAGCATCACTTACCTTGTGATTAGGGCTCATGGAGACAGAGGTCAAACAAAGTCTTAGGCGCCAGGATTCAACAGAGCAGTTGAACTGGGAAGCTACAAGCCCATGGTTTGTATGCTGCCTCTTGTGAGTCTCTGGAAACTCATTAGGTAGCCTCAGCCTGTCTCCCCCATGGAGTATGAACCATCTTACATCATTTACTTGGTATTCATAGCTTTAGGGGCACAGATGAGCTCTCAAGACTTGGAGCACAGCCTTGGTAATGGTACAGCAATAAATGAAGTAACATTCAAGTAGAGATGAGGAGCTGTGTTAATATTAGGTCAGCCAGACAAATACAGGTGTTTCTGAAAAACTGTATTAGGCTTTGACTTATCTTATTTGGAGACAGCTTTGAAAGTAGAGCATAAAAAGATTGAAAAGTGTCCCTAATGACACAGTTGTGAATATCTGCCATGGCAGGGCAGAAGTACAGAAAAGCAAAAGGACAGGGAGGTAGTAAGCAAGAATGGCTATAGGGGCATGGACAGAGGTGTGAAAGCAACTGCAATTCCATGACTGTCTCAGACACTGGGTATGCACTGCTGTGGCTTAAGAGCCTCTCAGTCCTGCCCTAGGGCTTCCTTCTTAACACTATAAAGGGGCTCCATCCATGAACTCACAACCCAAAGGTGCAAGGGAAGGAAATCCCCTTGAGTAAATACTAAGCCAATGATAGATGGAAATGAGTGGATAAATTCTCCCCACCCCACAACACGGAGAGGCAGGCTTCTCAGGAGAAGTTTCCTGCAAACCTATCAGTTCGTTGCACTTGGAAATATTCAGCTCAATAGCACATCCTCAAATGACTCCTTCTCATTCCCTGCTTCACTTCCCTTCTCCTTCACTCTTGATCTCTGGAATTATCTTCTCTAATATAATATAAACATATAAGCCCTTTGCTTTATGGGGTACCCAGCTAAGGGTGTAACAAAAGGCTGACCTCCTAAATTCCAATATCTGACTCTTTCATTTCTGCTGCTAGTATGTGAATAAGTTAGTATAAAAGCACTTCTAATGACACAAGTCAAACCATACCCCTCCCAGAAGAAAAACTGAATCCTTTGTCCCTTTGGAAAGAAACACTACGGTACTGAGAGTTGGCCTGGGGGCAGGGGAGAATAAATGTTTAAGGAAGTGACTAGGGCCTGTTACTGAATTCAACTAAGTGTTCAACAACTTAACTTCAATCCTGGTTTCACAAGTTTCCATCTGTGTGGTCTTGGGTGTACAATTTATCCTATCTAAGCCTCAGTTTTTTCATTTGCAAAATAAGGTATTAATAAGACCATCCTTATATTCTTGTGATATGCACAACAAATATAATCCAGATACTCATTTATCATAGTGCCTGTGTTATAGTAAATAGTGTATATGTGTATGTGCATGTGTGTGTGTGCGTGCGTGTGTGCGTGTGTGTGTATCTTGCTGTCGCTCTGTGAAAGAGCCCAGATTCCAGTGCAAGTGAGTCTGGCTTCAGTGCCTGTGCTGTCCCTCGCAGTCTACTGCCTACCTCATAGAAAGTGGGAGATTAGTTCAAAGTAACCACCAAGTCTTCAAGTTTAGCTCTCCTATGGAAGCAATAAACACAGTGTGTGGCCATCTGTCCATCTAAGAGGGAGGGTTGGTTATGGCCTTGCTGTGCTGTGATCCAGGGACCTTGCCTTTGAAGGGGAGACTGGCTGTCTTACTGAGGTGGTTCTAATATTTAATGCATACAAAAAGGTTTTTCATGTGGCATAACTGACATAATGAAGGATAAGCCATACTTTGTGCTAAGTATGTGTTTGAGTGCAGGAGTCTAGATAGATGAAAAGACACCTAAAGACAAACATACTCCAACTGCCCTGAGCAGATTCCCCAGCAGCTATGGGCCTTGACAAAACCAGGTATGCAACGGCTGTAGGCAGAGAGGGACATTGTGACTCTGATCCAGAGTCCAGGAACTAAAACACCATGGTCTACTCACTTTCATACAGGCTCTGGAGGATTTAAAGAGACTCATATATACAATTGGTTTTCATGATAGTTATTTCTGTAAAGTCACCATGAAACTGAATTAGCAAATAGTAAACCAGTGCTTCTGGTGGAAACACAGGGTTAGGTTCCCGTGAGTTCTGGTCACCACATTTCTGGCAATCAATCGATATAGAACCTTATTTTATGCATGTTTCTCTTCATGTTTAATATGTATGTATATGTTATCTTGTTTAATATACATAGTTGACTTATTAACATTGAACTCACAGCCAAAGCACTATAACTGATGTCTGATGAAGCTTATCTAACACTTGTATTTTCTCCATAAGGTACATCGTAGCTTTCTGGGCTTAGGACACTAAACAGCACTTAAGTGCTATGCTTGTGGGCCATTTCAAACAGTATGATTACCAACAAAATGCTAAAAATGAAAAAAAAAAATTGCTATTAAATACCACCGAAAGGACCTTTGTTTGCAGTGAGAACCAAAATAAGAAGGCAGAGTATCACCTTGTTGGGCCTCAGCTTGTAACACGCATGTGGGACAACTCAAATTTTTCACTGCCCTGTGCTTGACTGCAAATGACCACAAAAGTGCTGTGAGTATTGATTTGGGGGTTACAAACACATTCTAGTGAATAGGAAAATTCACAAATATATAATCCTCAAATAATGAAGATCAACTCTGTGTGTGTATGTGTATATATATATGTGTGTGTATATATATATATATACTTACATATATATATACATACATATATATGTAAGTATATATATATAATACTTACACATATTATACATACATATATGTGTATAAAATCTTTTAGCCCAGTTTATGTACCACGTATACTCAAAAAATATGTTACATTGTTGTTACTGTTTTATACAAAAATCACTTGGCAAAAATAAATCCTCATGAACTAAACAAGCAAGGTGAAATTGTAAGTATAGCCAATAGTCAGAGTTTAACAAAATTTTCCTCTTTAGAAAACTTGAAAAAAAACCACACACACACATAGAAAATGAGGCTATTTCAAGGAAACTTGCAGGAAAAATTTGGATCCTTTCTCCAAATTCCGCCATCAAAATGGAAAGATTTCCAGCCTTCTGCCTCAGAAAGTTATGCTTCATGGTCATGGCTGATGCCTTTTACCTACCTATTGCATTGACAGGACCCCAGGATTGCACTGAGCTCACTGATTGGCAGGTTCCACTGGTCAGCACTCACCTCTCACTCTCAAGCACATGCACTTGGCATGAATTTACCAATTAGCTGGTGCAGGTACTGTCAGGGACCCAAAGAGATAGAAAGAAGTGTGGCAGGACACCCTTACTCTACAATGACACTCCTTCCATCTGGGGAGAAGTGATGCATCCACAAGAACAAGTAATAGCCTATTGCTTTGCTATCACTCCTTTTCACCCTTTGACATTAAACAGCCACCCTATGAGGTAGGGGATAGTAGTATTCTGTTTTCCCCAGAATGACCCTGAATTTCAAAGGTCAAGGAACTCTTCCTGGTGGCACATAGCTACAGGAGCTGAAGGAGCAGAACTGTCTTCAGAGTTCAAGTGACTCATATCCCAGAGTAGAAAGTCTGTGATGCTAGAAAGCAAAGATGAATTTCTAAATGGGAAGAAGAAAGTATTTCTTCTCCAAGTCCATGCTTTATTCACATAGTATACAAGCTAGCAGCGAGGTAAATTCCCTAAGACAGGATGAATGAGAGAACCTCACATACCTAGACACACATACGCACACATACCATTTTAATGCTTTTACACCAGCCTGGAGGACATCTTTTTGTTCCATCCTAAATGGCAGAGAAACCCTCCCTGAATGAAATGTATCTGTGGTTTATATGCCTCCCAAGTGCTATTTGACATTTAAGCCCAGTGTTTTTCTGCCTCACCCCACAGTAGAGGCTTCTATTGACTCAGCCAAAGATTAATAGTGAGAGGTCCTCAGAATTGATTATAAAGTGCATTCGTCTCACTTCCAGAACAGAACATTCAAGACAAGGAGGGCATGCCTATGATTGTGTCTTAAGAGAAGCAGGGATGAATTAGCAGGGATGAATTTTCTTTGAACCAGCCCCCTTCTCTTTCCAAGATGCCTTTTCCTAAACAGCCATCTGGTCAACCCCACTCAAGTGGCCTCATTAACTAGGCTTTATCCAACTAAAGACCCCAAAAGAGAAAACTCTCTATTTCTGTTTCTCAATTGTCTTCATGGGTTCTTATCAAATTAATCTCTTTAAACACAAAAGTAATACATTCTTATTGAAATATGGTCAGACAATATATAAGTGAAGAAAATAAAATGTAAACTAGTCCTTCCTTCTCAAGACAACTACTACTAACAACTTTGTTGAGCATCTTCCATTCTTTTTCCTACACTAATACAAAAAGTATGTGATCATGTGTGTGCACACGCATGTGTGTATTGCATTTGTTTTTTAAGTAAAATTAATAACATAAAGTTTTATAATTTATTTACATGTAATACACAAAGGAGATCTTTTCATGTCAGAATATCTTCATTTACCTCATGCTTCTAAGAATATGCAGAGTAGTCCATTATATGGATACGCAATCATTTAACCTAGATCTGCCCAACAGGTCTCCATAATGATGTAGATGTCCTGTATCTGCACTGTATAATCTGGTAGTCACTAGTCACATGTAGCACTTGAATTGTGCCTCATAAGACTGAGGGACAGGTTTGTTATTTTAATTTTCTCTAATTTGATTAATTAAAACTTAAACATAAATAGTCACATATGGCTAGTAGCTACTGTATTAGACAGTACAGATTTAATAAGTCTCCTAAGTGAAGGGTATATATTAGTTTTTCTTAAATTGTCTCCATTAGATATTCTGATGGAATGTGCATCTGTGTGTGTGTGTGTGTGTGTGTGTGTGTGTGTGTGTGTGTGTGTGTGTGTTCTGAGTACTATCTCATTATTCCCTAACTGGGGTTTCCCCTCAATACTTTGTTCTCTATTAATAATAAAAGCCAGGTTTCCACAATCTGCATTTATTTCTGATAGAATAAAAGGAAGATATGCCCATATATTTGCCATAAACTAGCCTTAAGGCACAGAGCTTCCTATATGCATTTAGCATCCTATTTGGAGCTGCACAGTGGCCCTGCAGCCACCTGATAGGCTGGACCTTCTACAAGGTGCTACTGCTGATAGCAAGGCTTTCACCAGGGAGGTACTTGCACTAATCCCTCTCTTGGGGAGAAGGGTCTGCTGGATGCCCAGCATGAACCAGCTGGCAGTAACCTCTTTACTCAGCACTTGCAATAATGCATCATTAATGCACTTACATTAAAGCACGACAAGCAATATTTTAGTCCATTTCTTAATGCCTCTCAATTATCCATTCCTATCCGTTCCTTTCTGTCCCCAGAAAAGCATAAATAAGGGGTTTGGCTGCACTTCACATAATTAGGCTGTGATCGGAACTAATCTGTTTCGATGGATGATGCATGTGTCCTCAGGACTATCTCTGGCTACAACATAGGGAGAGATGAGCTTGATGCCAACTTCACTGGGTCAGCATGAACAATGAGCTGATGCTGGAGCAGGATGAGAGGAGGCAAAGAAAATGGACAGCTGTGTCCCTCTGGCATGAAACATTACACCGGCCCCTGAGTAATCATCGCACTCTCAATGGCCCATTCCTTCACAGAAACCGGGCCTGCTTGAAGGGGTCAATGCCATGTTCCTGGGAGGGAAAAAGATGGTGAGTATTTGGTTTGCTTTTTATGACTTCTTCAATGAACTTAATAGATTTTTTTAAGCCTAATGAATATTAAATTCTAACCAGTTATATCCTTCCAAATACTCCTCATATTTGTCAACATCCACATATATTTTACTTTTATTGCCGGAACAAAATTGTAGCAGTATCAACAGACCTCTAAATAAAGGAAGGAAAAAAAATCACCCACAGTGCTGAAAGCCCTACAAATCAAACTGTTTTCATTTTTCTGTGCTCCCTTTCTGTCTTTGTTCATGTCTATACATAATTTATGTCTGAAGCTGCTCTCATATCTTTGGTTTCAGGTATGCAGCAAATGGGATTAAATCTAACTCGGAGCTCCAGCAGGTTTTCTTCTGGGTCCTAAGTCTTCTTATTTTTTCTACTTTGCCCCTGGCCTCTGATCATTTCTGTTTTTTTTCCAAGTCTTGCTCTAAGATTAGTCCCTGCACCCCTGGACCATGGCTGGACTGACTGTCTCTGGCCAATTGGTGCTCTCTCACACCCTTGCAAGCACTGGAATGCCCATACTGGGTTGTTTCAGCAGATAGCTATTATGATTGGTGGTCTTTCTGCCATATTTGGTTGTTAAACATTTTAAAAATATCACCCCCGATATACCCATGTTTGTCTGCTTCGACTTAACTCACTTTTGGCACCTAGTTTCCATGCTCCCACATTTGATTGTTTTACTTATATTTGCCTAACCTATGACCATATTTGGGTTCCAAGTCCTAGACAAACCTATATACTCAATACATTGAGGTTCCCTGGCTCCTGTGATTTCTGGGACACAATTTTTTTCTCCTCCCTTTTCTCAACAGCTTCCTCCAAACCTAGAACCTCAGCCAGCCTGGTTGAAATCTATAGAATAAAGGCAGTCTTACTTTCTGCTTTCTAAAATTAACATATTTGTCCAGTACTGCTGTATAAGCCTCCCAATTACAGTTTTAGTTTTCTACTGAATGGATGTTTCATACTTCTTAACTATTCTCCTAAAGCAGTGATTCTCAATGAGGAGAGACTTTGAACTTCCCATCAGAGGACATTTGACAATACTGGAGCTATTTAGGTTGTCACAGGTGAGAGGTGCTACTGCCATTTAGTAAGTTGAGGCCAGAGATGCTTCTAAATATCCTACTAAGCACAGGACAGCCTCCACCACAAAGAATCATCTGAATCTAAATGACAACAGTGCTACAGTAGAGAAACCCTATGTTAAAATGTTACAGTAGAGAAACCGTATGTTAAAATGCACTAATGTTAAAATTTCAGATCTTCCCAGGTTTATGCCATAAGATTGTCATGAGTCCTCAGGTCCATGTTACTCATTATTTTATTCCCAGTGCCTTACACAGTAGTTGGCCTGTGGTGGACTCTCGTGGTGTTTTATTTCTTTGGAATACTTCCTTTAAGGAAAATTTCCATAGGGGAGTTTGTGGTTCATGCATATAGTTTTTATGTGTTTGCAACAGTTAGTGCACTTTCCATAATTTATATTTTTACATAATTTTTTGTGCCAATTTCTACTTGGGAGTGGAATACATACTGCCATTTTTAGTAACTTTGCATGAATGCACATAGATGACACATAAGCTCAACTGGTGCATTATGCTTGCATAGCCTTTTGTTCCCATGGTGTTTCCTTTTGTTGAGCATCTATTTTGAACCAGACACTGGCAATCCAAAGAAAACATACTGAGGATGCAATCAAATGGAGAGAGATAATTATGGCAAATCATCATGGCATCCAGCTTGTGCTAAGTGGAATTACAAGCCCTTTAGGAAAAATTTCATCTTCAAAACCACACTTTGGGATCAGTACTATTTTACATTATTTAATAGATATTGAAACTGAGGCAAAGAGAGGTTAAATATTTTGCCCAAGTTCACATACCGAGTAAGCAATAGAGATATAATTTAAAGTCAGGAAGCCTGATCCCATTCTTAACCAATGACCTATACTCTCTCTTGAAACAGGTACAAAAAGAAATAAGTGTATTAAATGCAACCAGGATGGGATTTATTTCAAGTATGAAAGGCTGGCTTAACATTAAAAAATCAACTAATGTAATTCATAACATAAACAAGCTAAAGAAAAAAAATCACACGATCACATCAATAGATGCAAAAAAAAAAAAGCACTTGGCAAAATCCAACATTTATTTGTGATAAAAATTCAGCAAACTAGGAATAGAGAGTAACTTGATTTGATAAAGAACATCTACAAAAATCCTATGGCTAACATCATATTTAATGGTAAGAAACTCAAAACTATTCTGCTAAGATCATGAATAAGGTAAAAAAGGTTCCATCTCACCTCTCCTTTTCAATATTGTACTGGAAGTCCTATCTAATGCAATAAGACAAGAAAAGAAATAAAAGGTACACTGATTAAGA
>NW_011888810.1:1060286-1097710 GCF_000151845.1 Pteropus vampyrus
TGTCTTGTCTGTTTAGCCTTTTGAGTTATAAGGTCCTGGGGCCAGGGACTATAATTTAGTCACCTCCTTATCATCAGCTCCCATCAGAGAACTGGAAAATGATGGGCACTATAAATGTTGAAAGAAAAAATGAATGAATAACTGAATGAACAAATGAGCAAATGACTGAATGAATGAATGAGAAGGATAAAGAACATGTACTCTCAGTTTGGACAACAGTCTTGAATTTTTTTATGACCAACGCTTTGTTAAATGCATTTTCCTCATTTGGAACCCACAGTCGTGGCATGATTCTGGGATTCCCAATGGAACTCACAAAAGACCAGATGTCCTCTAGAGATGGTCAGAGGGGAAAAAAAACCTTTAAAGGTCATCTGTTTTAATCAGAAAAAAAAAAAAACAGAATTCTAGGTAAATCAGGCCAGTTAAATTGGTTTGACAGCTAATCTCAGCAGCAAATGCAGCTTCCAGCATCTTCCTTGGTTGGTTCATTTTCCAAGATCTGTGATTTTTAAATGAGTAGGATCAAAGGTCAACCTTACCCCTGGAGCACAAGCTAAGCATGTGCTATAATCACATCACAGAGTGAACTTCAAAAGCCCACGGTGTAATGACGGCAACCACCTGTCTATCTTTAAACCAGATGAATGGCTTTCTGATGCCATCAATCAGGAAAGAAGATATATAAAGAGCAGCTGATCCTTATTTAACCAAGCTCTTCTCATCTTGTCATGAATAAAAAGCACAGGCACAATCCTGACCCAGGTGAGAAATAGAACCTGCTGGAAACTGCCAGAAGGACTATTATTTTCCCGTAACCTTTCAGAGCCTGGAAGTGTCACTGGTGACAGCCCAGAATGACAAACCAATAATACTTTTCCAAAGCACAAGACTCTAGGGAAATGGAGATTCAACTCTACAATTTGATCCTTCCTTCCAGAACATTAGCCTTGCTTGGGACAATGATCTTCTTAGAAAGTGCTGTGACATTAGCATGTTCTGAGACCTTTGCTTTGATGACTGTGACTAGCAGAGAAAGGTAGCAACAATAGGTTGGCCTAGCAAGTTGTTGCTTTCAAAGTGCAAATTGGAACTTGTAGCCTTCAAGAAAGATGAAAAGCCCCAGATTTCCTTTGAAGGACAGAGATGGTCCTTCCTGAATTCCTAGTCATGTCTGATCTTCCCTTCAGGCCAGAATCACATTTATAGCAGCCTGTTCAATACCAACAACCCATTCTAAAGCCTAAGGTCCAAGGCTGGAATCATTCCCTTGCTGTTCCTGCTGGGAAATCACATGGTGTTTCTCCTATTGAAATGGAGAGGTACTAGTGGCAGAGAAAACCTACAGGATAGAATTGGAAGCTATAAGCTCCAGCTCTACCTTCACTTGTGTGGCTTTGTTCCAGTGTCTTCCTCTCTCTGAACCTCAATCTCTTCATCTATAAAGTGAGAAAGCAACATCCTCCTGATTGAGAACTGAGACAATGCATAATAACCTCTTTTCTCCAGGCCTGGCAAACAGATGGAATTTAATTAATAAACACCAGCTCTCTCTCCCAATAAAATTGTAACAATATAAAGTCAGGAGACCTGGATTTGAATCCTGTTCTGCCAATTATTCACTGAAGAAGACAGGTCCTCAGGCTCCATTTCCTTTACTGCAAAATAATATCCATAGCCTCCTGAGAGTCGAGTGAAGATCAGTGAAGATGTTGTATATGAGCATCCCCACACACTGTGAACTCCTCAGCTATAAATGAGATGAATCATAGTAACTCCAATGCTCAGAGGGTTGAATTAGACACTGTGCATGTAAGTACTTAGCTGAGTGCCTGACAGATAGATGGTGCTCTATAAATATTTGTTATTTTTTAATTTAGTTATTAGAGTGTCATTTAGTTAAATAATAATTATTACAGCGCAAATGATGATGGTTGTTCTTAGTCTTACCACCAAAGCTTATTAAAGTTCTATCCTTGGAGAAACTAGGTCAAGCTGACAGTGTCTCCCTGGAGCCCCTCCTTCCAGCGGGGAAAGGTGTCTAATAGGGGATTATCTTTACAATGCCCCTCTCCCCACCAAAACTATGCAATAGGTAGAAATCAGCTATGCCAGATAAGGCTCATTAACAAGAAAGAGAAAGCCCATTCTAGCCTGGCAAAGCACATTCTTCAATTCATCTGTTTTTCTGTTTATTTTTTTACTTTCTGACTTAGATTGCTTGCTGCCTTGCCCCAGTGGGCCTCCAACCATCCTGAACTAGACTTTGAAGACAGGAGCCTTAGTGGGTAACTCTACTGCCCGGTGTGCAGACTGATTTTTCCACTATGCAAAATCAGTCCTGGACATGCAATTTCTACAATGGCTCAATCTAGGAGAGAAAGCTTCCTTGGCAGGTTACATGATTGCAAAGGGGAGGAGCAAGGAGAAAGCAGGCTGAGCATGATGCAACTTGCCAGCAGACAGTGCTAAGGAGGCAGGGATATTTCGGAAGAGAGCCCATCAGAGAAAGGTGTTAAATTGAACCTCTTCATCCTAATAGCAGAACATTTGGGGGCTCAGATAATCCTGAGTCAAAATAGCCAGGTAGGTGTTGCACTCAGAAAGGCTAAGTGGCTGGGTTAATAAGGCTTTTAGGATCCCTCATACCGAGTGTGTGGTGTGCAGACTTCTCCAAGCATCAATTATAAGAGCATAAAACTTTCTGGATCAGAGAAAGGGCAGTGAGTTCAGGGTACTTGCTGGGGTCTGATGGATCTTCATCTTCTCCCTTGGAATCTTCAAGTGCTTCATTACTTACCTCCTCTAGCCACTCTCTGGTGCCTTTAAAACTACTAACTTTGCTTTAATGGGCAGCCTCTGTTTATTAACTCTTTGATCAAAAAGAACAACGATAACAATTTTTAAAAAGTGCAACCCAATAAGCCTCATTTATTGCAAATTGCAGATGGTCAGTTTCCAATTAACAAAGCTAGCATAGTGTCCTGTACCAAATCTATTTTCTCACAAAAAATGACTGACATTGGACAGCTGACCACTTGCTGTCCTAGGCAGTACAATGTTGAGACTTCAGGTGTACTTTCCTCAGAGCACATTCTTTAAGTGACTGAGTCTCAGTTTCTTGATCTACAGCTTGTGGCCATTTCCTAGGAAATGGCATTTATTATGACAATTAAGGCATCAAGATTCCTGCCTAATTTGGTTTTACAGTGGGCCAGGCACTGTGTTTAGCATGTTACATGCTTGCTTCTGTTTATCCTTTTATGAAGCCCAATGGTGGTTATTACTAGCCTCTCCATTTTGCAGATAAGAGGACTGGGGCAAAGACTGTTATGGGATTTGCTCAAGGTCATAGGGTGGTGTCACTGAGACTCAAGCCCAGGCAGTCCTCATTTTTATCCAATATTTTCTTTCCTTTTCCTTTTCCCATTTCTCTTTCCCTTCCCCTCTCTTTCTCTTTGTTCTTTCACATTGCCCCTCCTTCCTCTTGTTGCATATATTCTTGAGGCTTATGCCTGTTTTTGATCCTACATTGCCTGACCAGTCATTTCATAGATTTCCCCAACAATGTCCTGGCCCCTCAGCCTCCAATGCAGCTTAAACCTACTTCCCATTATTTGAATTGAATGGTCTTCTCAAAAATAACCAGTGCTCCTTCCTTCTTCTTTTAGAATCTAGCCCTTTCCCTGGATTCCTTCCTTCTTTACCTTCTAAGGTATCTACAACTTCCTTTTTGAAATTCCCTCTTTTACTCTTTTGACATTATAATACCCTATATTTCTTCCCCTTTATGTGGTTACCAATCCATCCATCTATCCATCTTACATGCATACATACACTCACTCACTCATCCCTTCATTCATTCATTTGTCCATTCATCCATCCATCCATCTGCCCAACCATCCATCCACCCAACCATCTATCCATCCATCCATCCATCCATCCATCCATCCATCCATCCATCCATCCATCCATCTATCCATCCATATATCTGGTTCAAATAACAATTATCTGAGCTCAGATTCGATGACTTCAGACAAGTTATTTTACTGCTCTGATTTACTATTACCTCATTTGTAAAACAGAAGTGTTAAGAACATAGTTTATAGGATTGTTGTTAGGTTTAAATGAGACAGCAGATGTAAAGAAAACTGGTTCAAACAGGTGCTTAACACATATTTGTTGTCGCATTGCTAATTTTCTCCCACTCAATCAACCTTAAAATTTTGGGATCATTTCTGATATTTTTCTCTATCTTCTCCATCATCCCATTCATCACCAAGCCTCTGAAGTTGGCCCTTTCCTCTCCACACTCCCTGAGACCCTTATTAGCTTTGCAAGCTGGATTTCTCACCTTGGGTCTTTGCCAATCCAATTTATCTTCCACACCACCCCCAGATTAATTTTTCTGAAATATCATTTTCCATTATGTTAGTCTCTTCTTCAAAACATCTGCCACCTATGTTTAGAAGTATTTTTGTTCTTTCATTTTTCAAATTTATTATATTTTTCATTATAAATGTAATACACGCACATCAATAGAGATTTGTAAACTAGAGGGGAAAAAAATCACCCACAAAACCATTACATAAAGAAAACTGCAGTTAAGATTTTGATAAATTTCCTTTCAGACTCCACCCACTTTCCCATATATAGAGGCTTTTGTTGCTTAGTAGGAATCCTACTCTACAATCTCCTGTTTGATATTAATTTCTCATTTATCTGATTTGTGCATGTCATTAGTCTTCATAACTATTCTCTTTAACAGCTGTGTAATATTCCATTGAGTCATATAACCAGTTTCCATTTGTGAGAAATTTAGCTTATTTATTGAGTACTTAGGAGAGCCAGGTACATGGCAAAAACTTGATAGATGTTGACTATTATTATGATTTCCAATTTGGGTTATCACATATAATGCAGAGAACTGTTTCTGTACTCTTTTTCTATACTCTGTTTCTTTAACTTCTCAGATGTAGATTATTAGCCCAAAGGGTATTACTGTCTTTATGATTTTTGATACTGTCACATATGCTGAAGGCTTCCCACCCACCCCCAAGCCTACACCCCTCTGGATTTTTTTTAGAGGGCTGGCCCAACTTCCAACTGTAAGAAGCCACACCTCTTTGCTGAGGGCTTTCTCTAGAGCCAAAGTCCATATCTAGCAGTCCAGCAGTGCTCAAATTCAATGCTACCTGGAGTAGCCCCAAAACAATGCCCACCTAGATTTTTGGCATCAAGTCCAGAGCTCCCAGATCTCAGGAAGAATGACTCTGAAGTGTTCCACACTGGCTCCCAAAAGTCCCCACAGGAATTAAGTCTGGGCATCCACAATAGCAACTGAATGAATAACAGACCACTTATGTGGTTGCCATCCCTTCCTTGTTTCACTTCCCCACACCCCTACAGTTTTCCCCGAATGATCTCCCAGATGAATTAATTGCACTAAAGCTTCCCCATAGAATCTGCTTTTGGGAAACTCAGACTAAGACTATGACACTTAGAGGCAACAACCATTGTCTGCTAAATCCTGTCTACTCAATTCCTCAAAGAACCAACTTCCATTTTCCAAGGACTTAAAACATTTGCTAGATCAAGACTTTACAGAGTTATGTTGAATCCCCATCTCAGCTGTATCAGGTAGGTGTCATTGCCCTCATTTCATAGATCTGGTAACTGAGGCACAGAGAAGTTAAGCAACTTTCCCATAGCTACATGGCCCTGCAGTGGCAAAGCTGGCGTTCAAACTGCAATTCCACCTTCCCCCAAGACCTGGGCTCTGAACCAGCATGGTGTACTGCCAGGCACTGCCATGTAGCAATAATAAGATCCTTTGGCTAAAATAATGCTGATACTATTAATAGCTGTTATTCCTGTAGCACTGATCCAATTTCACACTGCATTCACATTTGCTGTCACACAGAAGTGTTTCCTTTTTGCCCCTGAACATGCTATGAGTATTTCTGCCTCAAATTTGGATTCATGCTTTCCTCCAACTTGTAACATCCTCCCTTCCTTCTCTGTCTGGGTAAAAATTACATTTCTTCCCCTATGGTCTTGATCCCATACCATTTTCTCCTTACTCTGCCCACTTCTGCTATTGACATTCTGACTCTCCCTCTGACTCAATTTCTTCATCTGTAGATGGGGACAATGGAAAAACACACCTAATAGGCTTGAGTGAAAGCATCAAGCACAGCGCACACTTCATCAAAGGCAGGTAACAAATGGGATCTATGATACTATCACCTTGATCTACTATAACATTTCCTCTCACCACCCTCTAGACCTCAGCCTACTTCCACTTCTTTGGCACTACATTTCGCAGACTGTTTCTAGTAAGCCAGGACTAATAAATTAAAAGCCATGTGTTCAAGGTATCAGGAAAAAAAATTATCCAAAGCTTATAAACAAGGGCAAAATGATTGATGGAAATACTCTGAATATTATTCAGCAACAAAAGCCACCATAAGCCTTGATTAAAGACCACGACTTAGTGAAATGACCAGTTACTTGTCAATTTTTGTTCAGCAAGAGATAAAAATAATTTCTGCCTAGTAGACCAGATAACCCCAAAGTTTTAGGTATGTTGCCCATTAACTAGTTTTGCTAATTCAGAAATATCATACTAACACTTCCTTGTCAAATTGCTCATAACTCCCCTAGCTTCTAAACTATCTTTAAAACATGTCATCTTATGGTTTTCTCACAAATTAATAAATTAATATTTATATTTACTCACGAACATGGTTTTACCTTTCAAAAAATTATACATGTATAGTAGCTTGCTACTAGTTATCTTTTCACAGACTCAAGTTTAGATTCTAGCTTCCTAGTAATAACGGGATAGAGATAAAAAGGCCCGTGTGTACTCTATGAAGCTCTGCACTTAGACCAGGTTTTCTCAACCTCACACTATTGACATTTGGGTTGGGATCATTCTTTGTGGTGGGGGCTGTCTTGGGTACTATAGAATGTTGAACAGCATTCCTGTCTTCTATTCACCAGATGCCAGTAGCACCCTCTTCTCCTGCTATGACAACCAAATATACGTCCAGATATCACCACATGTCCCCTGAGAGACACAATCACCTTCAGAGAACAATTAGTTTAGACTGTACTTCATGAGTAAGAATCCTAGACAGGTATCAGAAGGATCAGCAAAGATTCACAACGGCACACAGAAAATTATTCTCAATGTGCTTCAAAACCCAATGGCTATAGACCTAGCTTTTACTGGGATCTTCTTATAGACCCAGCAGTGTCAATGTATTTTTATCTATTCTTCCCTTATGTGTATAATCTCCATGAGACCAGCAACTGCAGCATCTGCATCTGTCTAGTTCACCTTAGAATCAGAATGTCAGAATCCTTAATGCCAAGAATAAAATCTAGAATTTACTAAGTGCCAACAGTGACTAGTGATTAGTAAGATTGATAAATATCTTTAGTTTAAGATAATATTTAAGCTGGAGCTTTAAATCACCTTTAAGAGTTACTCATTTTTTCTTAGGTATCTCCCATGTGTACATAAAGAATACATGTTAATAAGTTTTGGTTTTTCTCTTGTTAACCTACCTTTTTCTTAAGGAGTCTCAGCTAAAAATCTAACATTGGTAGAGGTAAAGTTTTGCCTCCCTTACATAAACTTCCTGAATGCCTCCTCTGTCATCACCCCAAGTCTTCCAGTCTGCCTATATAGACAACAGCTTTCACTAAAGGCATCCTGCGAAAACAGCTCAGAGCTTCACAGATGTAAATACCCATGAGATGGAGCAGAACCTTCTGTCCCCACTCCTTTATTATTGTGGTCCTCCTTTTGTAATCTTTGCCTTCTTCAGAGAAGCCAAGTTCTTGGCCCAGATGCGTATTTGCCTCTTACACCCACTTCATAATACACTTCACAAAACACTCCATTGGAAAAATGATGAGGAAGGGCTGAATCAGATAGTCATGTGGCTCTGTATCATCCCCTGTTGTCACTTGGGAAGACTTTAAAAGTCATGGGGAGCCTAGCAGATACCCTATCACCCAGGAGTAGGCCACCTACGAGACCAGATCTCAGCTAGAGCCCTTTCGACTCCCAGCTCCTGCCCCAGACCAAACTGCAGCTACTCCACTAGGCTGGAGACCCAGGAAGGTATTTACAGCTCCTTAGCTTTGCCTTTATAAATCCTCATCCCCTAGGAACTCAAACAGGTATCCTGGGTCTGGTCAGGTGGCAAGCCCTGCTTCCCTTTCCTATTGCACTATGCATGGCTAATGGTTTTGTCATTCTGCATTTTAAACAGGAAAGAAAAATAAAAATCATCAATTGAAGAGTGAAGGCAGAGAGGAATAAATTCTGTGTTTATGGGACTGGGAATCAAAGAAGATCTAGGGAGGAGGAGTACTGATGGGGAGGTTTTTGGGGGGCAAGGGAGTCTTGATTTGGAAATTGCTGGGCGCTTAGTTTAAGAAGCAAGAACTCCTTCCCTTGCCTTAAACCTTAATTACATTCTCATTGCCAGGCTGAGGAATTCTTCAATTGAACCAGCCAAGGAGTGTCAAACATTCTTATTAATTTGAGTAAATCCTTTCAGCAATCTGGTTATCAATTTGAGTACAATAACAATTAGCATGTCAATTATTTTTTTTCTCTCTCTCCCTCCTTCCCTCTATCTCTCCCTCTCCCAACTCTGTACCTTTCTTCTTCTCCCAGTATCCCTCTCTCCTCCTCTTCCTATCTTACCCTCTCACCTCTCTCCCTCCCTCTGAACCACTTTGCTCATTACTTTTAAAAGTCAGCCACCCTAACACATCTTCTTCTCCTATAGTCTCTGGGTCTTACTGCCAGGACCCTATACCAGAGATACCTGGGCCAGATGGGGATAATAACCAGTTGACACAAAGATAGATCTTAGTCCACTTTGCAAAATAGCAAAACAAAGTGAGGAACCACTGCTTTATTTTTGATGGGCCCAAGTTACCTGCAGCTCTGGACCACTAGAGTTGCTTTTACTTAATGAAACAGATGTGAACACTTGGGTGATTCAGGCCAAGAACAGCCTGGGTCATTTGCCAGGCCCAAGTTTCTCAGTATCTTTCTGCCTATTTCTGATATCTAAAATTGAGGTACATGATAAGGCCCTTTTGAGGGATAGCCAAGTTAATAAAAGTAAAGAAGCAGAATGCCACTGGCATGTGGTCAACACCTATAGGAAGTGCTGTGTGTGCTTAAGGATGGCACACACCAGGAGCTCTGAGATTAAACTGCCCAACATTTGATTGTTTATTGAGACACACTTCACATACTATAAAGCTCACTGTTAAAATATACAATTCTGTGGGTTTTAGTATATTCACAGATTTGTGTAACCATCACCACTATCCAGTTTCAGAACATTTCCATTACCCGCAAAAGAAATTCCATCCCCATTAGCAGTCGCTCCCCATTCCCCAGCCCTAGGCAACTACTCATCCACTTTCTTGTCTCTGTGGATTTGCCTGTTCTAGGAAGTTCTTTCCATTTCATGGAATCATACAACATGTGGCCTTTTGTGTCTGGGACTGCCTGAATTTGAATTTCAACTCCAGAGTTCAAAAGATGTGTGACCTTTATTAAGTTCTCCCAGAATTTCCCCATCTGTGAGTTGGAATTAAAATTATAGTAGAACCAGAGGGAAAGGGGACAGGGGAGGGGGAAGGTAGACGGGGTAAAGGAAGTCAAATATGTGGTGATAGAAAGAAGTCTAACTATGGGAGGTGAACACACAGTGTAAATATGTATATATATGCCTTACTGTTAAAGTATACAGCTGAAACTTACGGATTTCGTTAACCAATGTCGTCATCAAAAATAAATTAATTAATTTTTTAAAAATTATAGTAGATATATCATTAAGTCATTAGGAGGATTAAATATGCTAATTAATACATCTAAAGTACTCATTCAAGGCCTAGCTCACAGTAAGTACTACTTAGATGTCAACCTCCATTATTGCTACTACTGCTATTATTACTAGTATGCTGTCCCTCTGCCCTAAGGATGTGACCGGTAGTGGGAATCTAAAGATAAATAGAGCACAGAGAACACAGCTCTTGCCCTCCCCAGTACACAGCCTGGTGGAACTTGTATAATTAGGAAACCAGCTTAAATGAATACAGTAAAGTCTTATCATTACACATTTAATTAATAGAAATCCAACTCTTCCACCAAAAAGAGAAGGAAAAAGAACAATTTAAATCCTGCAATTAAATGCTATAAAATTATACCATGCATATATTCTTTATTATACGTTGTACATTGCTGCATGCATTATACATTGTTACATACTGATTACAGTACAAGGTTGCATACACAAAACCACACACTGCAATTTAATGGGCATCTTAAGAGATTTCAAGGTTAATGACAACTCTGTTTGCCTTAAACCTTGACTTTATAATACAACCCCTGAGTAAAATGTGACTCTATTGTACATCGGCAATAACAATTCAGAATAATTCCAGACAAATGAAATCAACCAAAAGCAGTCAGTTGAGTTGGGCATTAAGCTGCACTAGTTTCCAGTTGGTCAATACCCATTTGCCAAGAACCACTTTTGACCTCCACAAGCTCACAGTCTCATTTTGAAAATAAACTGTATAAGCATAATCATGAGAGGTTGGTGATTGGCAGAACTGGGTTTAGGAAACAGAGGGAAATAATTTCTCACCCTACCAGCTGACAGGACAGGCAGATGTGAAAAGGGCTGTGCTCTTCCCTGCCCCTGTCCATTCTCTTGCCTGCTTTGTCAGTCTCCATAGCACAGCACACATCACCACCTGACAGGTATCATATGTCTACCTGTTCATTTTTTATTATCTCTCCCTCAACCAGAATGGAAGTTTACCAGGGCAGAGACTTAGGGTACACTGTTCACTTTCGTATTCCCAGTGCTGAGAAGAGTGTTGAGCACTTAGTGGGTGGTCAGTAAGATTTGTCAGTCAATGAATGAATGAGGTTAACTGTTTAGACAACCTCCACTTTTCTCCCGTCTTCTGTTCCCAAAATACCCATAGTCTGTTCCTCCAGCCTCACTCACTTATTCCTTATAATTGTTTAAAAGTAGTGGGAACATATCCAAGATAAGGCCCTAAAGTAGCATTCTAGGGCTTTGGCATACTGGTACCATCTAGTGGGAAAGAGAGTATCTGCAGTTGAATACTAAATCAAATTCAGAGAGTTTAAGAAATAACATAACTTTCCTTCATCATTAGTTCTACTGAGGAAATTTGTAGTTACACATAATGGTGGCAGCTGGACTCTCGTATATAGTCATGCCCTACCTAGGCATAGAATGCCATTCTAAGCACCTTCCATGCCTCTCCATTTTTATGATCAGGACTTTTCCAAAGCCACAAAGGCAAAGCACAGAAGCACAGAGAAATTAATGGTGCCAGGGACCACCCTTGACAAATGGAAGAGGAGCATAGGTGGATATACACCTCAGCCTCCCAACCTGCAAAGGGACCATCTGAAGTGAGTTTTACATAGTTTTTCCATGGAGCCCCAGCAGCAATGAGCCTCACTTACCCATGACAGTAACCGGTTCAATGTCACACACTAAATTGTCTTTCTTTCTTGTTTCACATTCCTCACTTCTGTGCCCTGGAATCATTTCCTGATTAGCTCAGCTTGTGTCTCCATCACTGTTTGGAGTAATTCAATCCAATATAGTATTTAATACCAATATATATTTGAGTGGCAAGAAAGCTTTAAGAATTATAATCCAAATAATTACTACAAAAGCCACAGTTTTATATATTTTGGAGCTGAGCTGAGAATTATGTTCCATAGTTGACTTCCAGCATCTTTTCCTTGATCCATGTTAATATGAACTAATTCAATGATATGTAGTCCTAAAGAAATAGTACAATTCTCATAGTGACAAGAGGTCAAAGAAAATATATGTCCAAAGAGGGCATACAGTTTATGAAAAGATGCTCAAGGTCACTAATCATCAGAGAAATGTAAATTTACTGATGATGGCTATCAAACAACAAGTGGTGGCGAGAATGTGGGGAAAAGGCAACCCTCATGCACTATTAGATAGATTGCAAATTGGTGCAGCCACTATGGCAAAGTTTGGAGGTTCTTCAAAAAATTAAAAGTAGAACTACCTTATAACCCAGCAATTCCACTTCTGGGTATTTATCCAAAGAAATCCAAAACACTAATTTGAAAAAATATATGCACCTCTTTGTTCACTGCCTCACTAGTTACAATAGCCAAGATATAAAAGCAACATAAGTGGCCATCAATAGACAATTGGATAAAGAAGATCTGGTACATATATACAATGGATTATTATTCAGCCATAAAAAATGAAATATTGGTAGAAGATTCAAGAAAACACAAAAAGGTAAAGGTTGTACATGCCTCCTCTAGCGATCACACCAAAATTATAACAAAACTATAGAGTAATCAGTACAGGGAGTCGCCAGAGGTCTCGCTGAACAGAAGCCCTACAGATAGGTTGCCTCAAATAACAGGTCACTTCAAAACAGTAGGAGGGGCAGAGACACAAAATGGCCTGGTCCCACAAATGCATGTGGCGATTGAGAATCAGAAGGGCTATCTTGGCTATAGAGCTACCTCCTCCACCTGAGGAGCAAGGGGTCCTGTCCTGTCCACACACTGGGCTCACAGCCTAGAGTTTCAGTGCTGGAAAGAGAAGTCCCCAGAACCTCTGGCTGTGAAAGCCAGCGAAGGTTGTGGCTAAGATGGAGGGCTGCAGGAAGTGGAGGATTTCCTCTTAAAGAGCCTATGCCCAGCCTTACTCACTGACAGACTTACTCACTCCAAGCTCCAGCGGCAGCTGTTCAAGGAGTGCCAGGGACATATGAGAAGACACTGAGCTGTTGGGCTTCAGGGCAAATGCTGGAGGAGTGGCTGGCTCCAGGACAGGGGTGCAGGCAGAAGCCACTGTTCCATTGTTAAGCTCTTCTCCCCCTCAGCCTGCAGTCACAAGCGCCATCAAGCCAGGTAACACAAGTTGCTCAACACAGGGGATTCCCTGAGACTCTACTTCTCCCAGTGTGTGGGCCCACCCAAGCTGTTTGCAGTGATTTATTCCATAGAAATGAGCTGTCTTGGCTTCTGCTATGAACTTTCATAAAATCTCTCAAAGGCTCACAAAACCCAAACAAGCATCTAGCCTTGGCATGCCCTGTAACTCTTGCTGAGCAGCCCCAAGCCCAGCACCAGTGGCAACTGGCCTAAGTTACTGACTTGGCCACTTGAAGCACCTATATGCCCAGCACAGGCAGCAGCCATATATGGATTGCTTGGTGATTCTTACCAGGTGGCCCCAGAGGTACACAGGTTTCGGCTGAACTTGGCCTGCAGCTGGACCCCTCTCAAGTCTATGCCAAGAGGCCCCACAGCACACCTACTACATAAAGCCACTCTACTAAGACTGGAAGACTTACGAGCCCTACCTAATACATAGGAACATATACAGCAAGGCAGTCAAAATGTGGAGACAAAGAAGCATGTCCCATTTGAAAGAATAGAACAAAGCTCCAGAAAAAGGCAAGCAAAATACCAGATGCAGAGTTCAAAAAACTGGTTATAAGGATGCTCAAGGAATTTAGGGGAAGAGTAGACCTTTAACAAAGAGATTTTAAAAAAGAAACAAAAATGGAGATGGAATACATAATAGGGAGCCAGTGAGAAATAAAGACTACAATATCTGACATGAAGAGTACATTAGAAGGAATCAACAGAGTGGATGAAATGGAGGATCAAATCAATGACATAGAGGATGGGGTAACAAAAGACACCCAATCAGAACAGCAACAACAACAACAAAAAGAACCCCAAAAAACGAAGGTCATTTAAGAAGCCTCTGGGACAATGTCAAGCATACCAACATTTGCATCATAGGGGTTCAAAAGGAGAAAAGAGATAGAAATGAATTGAAAATCTATTTGAAGAAATAATGATGAAAAACTGACTTGGTGAAGGAAATAGACATACAATCTCAGAAAGTTCAGAGAGTCTCAAATTCTAAGATGAATCAAGAGAAGCCCACACCAAGACACATCATCATTAAAATGGCAGAGGTTAAATACAAAGAGAGAATCTTAAAAGCAGCAAGAGAAAAGCAGATAGTTACCTACAAGAGAAGTCTTTAAGACTGTCAGCCAGTTTCTCAACAGAAACTTTACAGGCCAGAAGGTCTTGGCACAAAACATTCAAAGTGATGAAAACTCAGGACCTACAACCATGATTACTTTACGCAGCAAAGTTATCATTTAGAATTGAAGGAAAGATAAAGAGCTTCCCAGACAATAAAAAGCTAAAAGAGTTCATCACTACCAAGCCAGAATTACAGGAAATGTTGAAGAAACTTCTTTAAGAAAAAAAGCATGTATCAAAAATATAAATAAAGAATGGCAATAACTACATATCTACCAATGAATATTTCAAATGAAAAAGAATTAAATGATCCAATCAAAAGATAGGGTGGCTGAATGGATAAGAAAACAAGACCCTTATATGTGCTGCCCACAAGAGACTCGCTTCAGATTAAAAGACACACAGACTAAAAATAATGAGATGGAAAAAGATTTTTCACAATCGACCTAGAGGGTAGTGTGCTGAGTGGAGTAAGTCATATAGAGGAAGACAAATGCCATACAGGACAAATGAACAAACCAACAGAAACAAACACATAGACACAGAGAACATTTTGAGGGTTACTAGATAGGAGATGGTTTGAGGAGGTGGATGAAAAAAGGAGAAGGGATTAAGAAATACAAATTGGTAGTTACAAAATAGTCATGGAGATGTAAAATACACCGTAAGGAATATAGTCAACAATATTGTAATAACTATGTATGGTGTCAGATGGGTACTAGATATATCGGGGTGACCACTTCATGAGTTTTATAGGTGTCTAATCACTACATCGTACACCTGAAACTAATATAATCTTGTATGCCAACTTGAATCAAAAAATAAAAAATATTATTTAAAAAAAGAAGTACAAATTGGTAGTTACAAAATACTCACAGGGATGTAAAGTACAGCATATATAATATAATCCATAATTTTGTAATACCTATGTATAGTGCCAGATGGGTACTAGACTAATCAAGATATCACTTTATAAATTATATAAATGTCTAATCACTTTGCTGTACTAATATAAAATAATATAAAACTAATAAAAAATAATATCAAATGTTAACTGTAATTGAAAAGTCTTTAAAAAAAAAGAACCTTCACTGGATGTAGTCATGTCGACATGTGATGCCTGGAACTGCAGCAGCCATCCTTTACCTGTGAGGGAAGGTTTTGAATTGAGGATGGCAGAACAGAAAAACGGGAAGCACTTGGGTCTTTGGTGAAATCATGAACTGGTGAATTAACACTGGAAAGCATCTTATCTTTGGACTTCTTTTGTTGTTATGTGATAAACACTTAGTGTTTGAGAAAAAAAAAAAAAAAAAAAGTCCGGTCTTTCTGGTCTCTGCCCTAACCCAGTTTCCCAGTTTGACCACTGAGAAGGTGGCTAATGGTTTCAATATGGGATAGGCAAACTACAATCCAAGGGCGAAATTCAGCTCTGCCTATTCTTGTAAATAGCATTTTATTAGAACACAGTCCTGCCCATTTGTTTACACAACATCTGTAGCTGCTTTTATATTGCATAGATAGCATTGAGTAGTTGCAAGAGAGATTGCATATTTACTCTATAGCTCTTTACAGAAAAAGATTACCCACCTGTGGCTTAAATCACTGGTTGCCATAGTTTTGGATTCCCAAAAGCAAAATTTCAAGAAACACAATAGAAAATGGACAAAATTTTGCTGACAACATTTTACTACTAAGGGCAAAACTGCCCTCTGTTTAATAACCAACTTCCTTTCCCAAATAATCGGATATTTTATCCCTAAATGAACTTTGGGGACGAACTTTCCATCACAAGAGAGGGCAGTGGATAAACTCAGAACAACTGCCAATCCATTTTAATTTTTTCCATAGCACTATCACTATCCAAAATTATCACATTTACTTATTTTTGTTATTTACTGTCTATCTCCCCCATCAGAATGTAGACTCCATGAGAATAGGCAATCTTGTCCTTCTTAATCACTGCTGCTTACTCAATGTCAAGCATCATGCTTAAGATTTAGTTGTCGACTAGTAAATATTTGTTAAATGAATGACTTAATCAAATATGGAATGTATAGATTGGGGTGCACAAATAACAAACATCCTGAGAGAGGCAGGCATCGAGGCCACTGTGTGGAGTGGCAAGGAGTGGGGCTAAGGGAGAGTGCGAACATCAACCAGCACTAGGATTCTGTGAGTGCTCGCTGCTCCATTGCCAGTACATAAAATGATGCCAGGCAGAGAATAGGCACTCAAAAAATGTTCACTGAACCAATGACTACTCTGACTCAAGGCACTTAAATTGAATTAAAAAGAAAAAAAGAAAACTCTTCTATTAAAGCAGAACTAAACTTCAGGTTAGATTCAGTCCAATTGCAATTCACTGTAGATCTGTGTGTCTCGATATAGTTACAGAGTGTATATTTCTCATTTTCCAATGGATTGGTGAAAACATTATTGTAGACAGTAGAACTCAGGAAACACTAGCGTAACCAAGGAGTTCCTTGGCATCCCTAGGGAGGAAGGCCATCCAGGCTTAGGGCTCAACAGCAGGCAAGAAACTAGGAAAATGTCAGAGAATTTATCTGTACATTGGAAGCTTCAGAGAAGGCATACCGGAGCTGGTAACTGGCAACTGTGTTCTTACTGGGATGGCCATTCTTGCTGGAGAAAGCATGCAATGTGGGTGGATTGTTTGTCCCAGTCAAAAGCAAGGACTCAGAGACAAAGAGTGCATATTATTGTGGGCTAACCCAATCCTGAAGGTTGCAACCAGTAACCCAGACAGGAGGTCAAGGTCCCAAGACCACTTTAAGAGACCAGGAATTCAAAAATGGGGTCACTGCAGGCAGCCATCTTGACTCTAGGAGAGCCAGAGAACAAAATGGTCAAGGGAGAGAATTTTTACATCATTTGAGGGGATAAGGGAATAAGCTTATACACTAATGAAATACTCAAGAAAATGTACATGCACAGCAATCAGAAATGTAAGTTCAAACATTGGTCCCAGTTCTTAGTGGCTGTGTGGCCTTAGGGAAATGACAAACCACTCTGAACCTCTTTTCAACATATATAAAATGGAGATAAGAAGGGTTGACCCTAAGGGTTGCAGTAAGTATTTGAGATAATGTATGCAATTGGCATACAGTAGTAAATGATATAGCACAGTAAACTTACTATAATGATTTTGATATATTTTGAATAACAATCATCGTCATAAGTGCTCATGATGCTAGCATGCACACCCATACATACTGCCCCGATAAAGCCTCCTGGGAAACAGATGCTGGGAAGACATATCTAGAAGATAAGACCCCACCTTATCAAATGATTTTATGAGGCATGAAATCCCCAAGGGAACAATCTTTGGGCAGCTACCAATATGGCATTGGCAAATCTTTCTCTAGGGAGTAAATGTTATTTTTCAAAAGCCCATGAATTTTTAAATACACAAGCATGTTTCCCCCTCTAAGTTAGTCAGATGTTCAAAGCAGAGGTCCCACAGTACCTTTAAGCCAAAAATTCCCTTGGAGTACATTGCACAAAAGTTAACACAACCAACTAGCATTTCTCAGTCATGAGATGAAGTCATGAGCATACACTTGTTTAATTCTCACCAGAACCCAATTGGGCAAGTATAGCTATTCTTTCTCTTTGTTTAGACACAAAAGGAAACAGAAGAGGAGGAAAATAAAGTAACTTATCTGAGTTCACATAGCATGCAAATGGCTAGACCAGGATTCAAACTCACTTTCCAAAGGATTAGAAGTCTCACTTAAGTTCATAAGTAGTCTAAGACCCACACTCCTCTGGGGCCTGGCAGACTATAGGCACCATCATTTTCCCTTGAGGACCAGGATTGTGTTGTATTTATCTCTGGATCCCAAGATTGCCAGCATTCTTGGCACTTGATAGATATTAAAAATTATGGGAAGAAAAAAGAAAAGATGGAAAGAAGAAAGGGAGGGCACAGCAATCTTTTCAATACCATTTTAGCCTCTATTGTTTCCTATTATAATAGTTACCAAATTTGTATTATTTCAGCTATTTTCTTGTTTCTTATTGGATGCCTTCAGTAGACTGCAAGCCCCATGAGAGCAGAATTCATTTCCATCATGTTACTATGAATTCCCTGAATACCTCAATAAATACTTAGCGAGTGGACAACTGTACATTCCTCACCTTTCGAGGATAATGTAATTGCACTGCTGGGTTTTGTTGTTGTTTAAGAGAGCCGGTTGTTAAATATTTACTAGCACACCACTGATGGGCACTCACTTGAAGACTCTACTACTACACCTAGAAACATAAGAGTCGCCAAGGCTATATCCAATATGCTGAAATCAAGGTTTGTCAGCATTCGCAAAGTGATTGCTGAAAGTAGTAGATCATTATTTGCTCCATGTAAGAAATATTTCTAATGCTGCTGATTGAATGTTCAAGAAACGATTAAAGGGCTTGGCAACGTTTCACTCAAACATCTTTTGCATGGAAAGCCTCAGAGATTGGTTAATTATAGAGGCTACACATCAGTCTCTCTAGTCAAGGGCATTTCCAGGTCTCCACGGTGCCCACCCAGATACAAGCCTGGATTGGATCTATGGGCATTAGGATAACCAGGGCCCTGATTACCTCTCCTGAGGATCATTCCTGCAGCCTGGCTAACACCCCCATGGAAACAGCCCTCAGACACTGCTTAGGATGTCAAACACCTGGGTTCCTCCTTCAAGTAAGTGCCTCTAGCTTCTAGCCAATTGAGAGTGAGAACTCAAGCTTGCATCCTTAACCCCTCCCTGGCCCTCATTCTGCCATCTCCAAACACAGCTACCAAAGCCGGCCAAGTTCTTCCCTAAACATCTCTTGGATGCTCTGAGTAGGGTATGTGTGAAGTCTCTCATCTGCACTACCTAGACTGGCTTCTCTCTTCCACTTGTACCCAGCTCCAATCCATTTGCTACAATGAATCCAGGTGAGCTTTTCAAAATGGAAATCTGACCTTGTCACACTATACCCTCCCCTCACTATGGCTGCCTATTTCTCCAGGACAAACATCAAAGTCCTTGCAGGGGTTGACAAGGCCCCAGTGGCTCTGGCACCTCCTAGCTGTTCCTCATGTCACTCTCTTTGGGCTGTGCCATGCTTCCTTCTGCCCAGAGACTTCCACCAGGCTGTGCCTTCTGCCACCTACACCTTCAAGTGTTCCTTTGTCTGTAAGCCTCACTACTCCTACAGACTGTGACTTGAGCATCAGGCTATCAGGGAAGTCTCCATGATCCTTCATCTGGATCTAATGCCTTTCTTATATTCATTCATTCATTCATTCATTCACTCATGTTTACTGAGAACCTACTATATGCCAGGCACTACTATCCCCAGGGCCTGAGGATACAAAAGTGAACCACTCAAGCAGCAACATATGCTATAATGGAGCTTATATTTTAGTGGAGAAAACAGACAAGGCACAGATAAGGAAAATATATAGAATGGCACGACCTCATCCAACTATGTTTCCTTCCATCATAGCAGTTGTCTCTGTTTTAAATTATTCATTAATTGATTTCTATCTTCCCTACCAGGGAATCTCTTGGGGTCTGAGCCCCAAGAAAGCAGAGGCTGAGTCAGACTTACTAACGAATGTACCCTGAGAGCACAGTAGGTCTTCTACGGATATCATAGATATTTATTGAATCCATTTGGTCCCAGGCGAATCTCTCTGAAGTCAAGTTGTTTGAGTGCTTGGGGCTTAGGAGGGACAATCTCCAATGACGTAACCCTTAAAGCCTCTCTCACTGTAACTTTGAGTCAGAGCAAAAGATAGCACACTTTTTCTGTAAAGGGCCAAATAGTAAATCTTTTAGGCTTTGTGGGCCATATGGTGTCAACTCTCTTGTTATAGCACAGTTGTTATAGTACAAGCACAGCCACGGACAATTATATAAACAAACAGGCATGGCAATGTTCCAATACAACTATTTATCAAAACAGGCTGCCGGCAGGAATTGGCCCATAGGCCATAGTTTGCAACCCTTGAGTCACTTGACCCCAGATGCCCAGCAGCTTATGGTGGCTGAAGGCAGAGCTGTGTGGCCCAAGCCAACTATGGATTCTGCTGGCAGGGTCCAGCAACTTTCCGCAGACCCTACGTCAATTAACAGGGAGATTATCACACTCAAGCTTCAGGCATTTGCAGGTACGATCTCCTGCAGCACATGGAAGAGCAATCCCCTGCCACTCCCAGAGGAAAGAAACTTTGGTCACAGAAATGGAGGCTGCCACGTTCCTTGCAGGGTCCCCAGACTCCTCCAGAGGCTGAGCTCATTTCCTGGCCCTGCCCAGGCATGTGGCAGGGCTTCTCTCAGCTGAGCAGCTGCTGCCCTCCACCCTAGCCCAGCCTGCGCTCAGCTGGGAGACACAGGGGCTTTGTGCTTCTGTAGCAGATTGGGTAACACGCAATAGGCCTTTGAAATGAGACATGACATGTCAAAACCTGCCGATACTAATGCTAATTTTTAGGAATTTGACTTCTGTTGGCAACTGACAGAGGAAAAACAATCAATTTTTTTTTGTATTTGTATGTAGTTATATTTATCCTGATCTTTGGGGTCTGTAGCTATGGAAAACAAGAGTTATCTGAGGCTTACCTGCTGTTATGGGATGAGTGGACAGATTTGTCTAGTATTTACAGAGCCAGAGAACATTAATTATAGCATTAACACTATGTGTAGACTGTGGTGGGTGTTAACTGCTAAAAACAATTACAAAAACATCACACAAACTCCAGTTGGTGCTAGGGGTAACAATATCCTGCGTATAAAAGTACTCTAGGCAACAAAGCTATGGATCTAACATTACCCTGAAGTTACAAATGCTCTGTTAGCTCAGTCCTTCCACAGTCTCCTGCAGAGCTAAGTACGATAAGTATTGTGATGTTCTATTATACTCATACTGATGGTGAGCAACAGAACATCAGAATGACAATGCTCAGGGTGTCACTGTACTCCAAGGGCAATGATGTTCTTGGTATAACACTATGAACAGTACACTCAGGCCTATATATCCTCTGGTGGTCCCAGAGCCTCTTGGCTGCTGATGCACGACAATGTTTGGGCATACCAACACTCTGGTATTCCACCAGTCAGTCTGACACAAAGCTGCAGTGTGTCACTTCTCTATTCTACATGGAATGATGGCCTGGGTGTTGTGTTATGTTGTTCTGGGTATCCCTAGTTGCCTAATGGCACTGATAATAATAACATTCTCAGGGAGAAGGTGCAGGCCTTTGGTCATGTTCTTTCAAAGTACACCGATGGATTTCAATCAGAGCAATCAAAAAGAGGCTAGTCCCTTCCTTTTCAAATAGCCTATCACTGAAAAACTGACTACATAAATTTGATCAGGCCTCAAAATTTGTGAAAGCAGTTCTCAATGCAAATGGCAATCAGGGCAAGTGGGTAGAATTAGCGAGTACAGTGGGCTGGGCGGGTAGCAGAGAGTGGTGGGATTGTGACAAACTAAAGAGGCATATCCTGCCTAAAGGGGGCAGTAGTGACCTTGAAGTGTGGCCTTGTGGAAATGCAGCTCTCAGGTTACCTGACCGTCTGACATTTTTTAAAAATGCAAGAAACCTAGATTTTTTTTTAATGTACAATTTCCCACTCTTCAAAACATTGGGGCCAAAGAAGGTACATCCATGAACTACATTTGGCCTGTAGCTGCTATTTTGTAACTTCTACCTAGAAGCCAGATTTGCAGAATTGAAATGGATGGACTTCAGCACCCATCAAGCAGACATCTTGAGATTCAATTTGCTAAGCCAAATAGTGACACTTCACCTCCATGAACCCTGGTTCAGTCTGCATTATAAGTTTGAAATGCCATTTCTTTCTTCTCTAGCCCGCCCTTAGCTGCTGCTTCTCAGTAGAGAAAGAAATTGCTTCCCACCCTAACCCTAGAATAAAGCTATTACTTAGTGCCTGGAGAAAATGCAGGGACTCCTAAAATCCAGCTCATTATTATTTGTACAATATGATCAGGTAGAGGAAGCCAGGCTGAAGTCCATAGGTGGCTGCAGAGGAGACAGGCTGTGGGGAATTGTATTGGCAGCATCCTTCAGGAGGGTCAGATTCTACAAGGCATGTACACACCTTGCGGACAGCTAAGTGAAAACGATGTCAAAACCACTGGTCACTTGATTCAATTCTGCTCAATTGATTATTGTAATTGGATGACAGACTGATTTTTCTTTCTCCTTTTCAACTAGTGTTGGTGAGTGAGCAGATCTGGCCCATGATTCATTCTTCTGGGTAGTTACCCAATGGGGAATATTATCTATCTCCTTTCACAGGCAGAACTGTGCCTGCCTTTTGGCTGCCTAAAGCATAAAACCAGGTCCAACCGAAGTCAAATGCCAGGAAATTTCAGTATTTCCTTGCATTTCATATTGCATTGTCCACAAAGGTCTTTGAAATGTTCCCTGCTCTAATACTCAGAGGGGAAACATAGTTGAAGAATAAAATAGAACAGAAACAACTATAGTAGGGAGAAAAAGGTGGAAAGAAAGAAGGAAAGATACTCACTGCAAAATGACAGGATTTCTCATTGGGGGAGCTTATAGCAAATAATTGGGAATAAGGAGACTAGTTTGGTTTTAATGGAGCTGCTATACTGAAGTTCTTTAAAATATGAGCTATGGATTCAGAATTTTGTAATGCTGTGAATGGAGCCCTCTTCTGGAGAAATTTTTCAACAGCTGTTAAAACAAGATCAAAACACACAGAGATGGACACAAACACACACATGCAGAGGAACAGGAAATACTCTTGGTTATTCAGATGATATGTCGTTCATATGTGAATCGAATCCACTATTTGTCCTTTTCCTTACCTTTCATCAAATAGAAATTAACTCTACTCCTTAAGAAACTGTCTTTTGGAAGGAGGGAATGAAAAAAAAAAAGGGTATTCTCATGAGCCTAGCTATATTTTTACCTAAATAGTGAACTTTGAACTGAGACTCAATGTACAATCTAAATGCTGGTACTTTTATATAATGCAGTTATTGAATATATTGGTTTGTTGGGCAATTTCATTATAACACATAGAGAATAGTACTAGAGGAAATAGATTTTGTTTAATGGTAAACCAAAGGGCTAAAGATAGAAAAGGGGAGAAGGGAGGGAGGCAGAGAAGGGGAGATTAGCTAAGATGACTGTTAGGGCTTTTAATATAGACTGTGGCATTACATAAATTCCAATCACATATTTAGCCTTGTAGTTTACTAAATCTCATTGGGGACTTGCTAAAAAAAAATTGTTCAGACGCATTAACTCTACCACTTTGATTTCTCTCACCACTATTATATCTCCCTGTTCTCCCCGGCATTTTCGAAATCTTACAGGCTATCACATGGTGAACTCTGATCAGGGCAGGGTTGCTACTGCAACTCTCAGTCTTTTCATTAAAAAAGTTCTACAAATAAACACCACCCTTAAAATACAATATACAAAGTCACAAAGGGACCAGAAAACACTGATTCTCACTTAAAATCCTGAAAATCAAGGTTCCAACTCCAAGAACGAACTAGCATTTTAAATGAACATCTTGGAATTCTGTGGAACATTTTTAGTCACTCCCAAGTGACTGCTCTCTAAATCTGAACCACTCCCTAAAACTTTAATTCTTGGGGGATTATTCATTCATTGTTAGAACTTTGGGCTAGTTATGATAACCTAATAGGGGGAAAATCATATTTACAGTGGAATTTCTAGCTCATGCCTCTCTTGTTTCACATTCAATATTTATTATAGCCAAATTCCAGAGGCCACTTCTGGGACAGCCTTTCCCAAACGCCCCAGGGGAGAAGAGAGGTGACTGTTCCTCAGCTTTACCAGCTTCCAGCCATTGTTGCTTAGAATTCGTCATCCCTCTTCCAAAATGCCTAAAACAGCAACCTAGCCAATAAACTCACAGAGACTGACGGCTTCCAAAGCCAGACCCAGCGTACTACAACTGAGGTGGAAAAACACACACATGCTTGCCTGAACACCACTAGGGCTGAGTGACTAATTTGCCTTATTACATTGTTTTTCCCTTTCTACTGTTTTCTCTCTATTTCAGGAAAGTTTTGTTTTTTTTCTTGTTGACTCATAGGTTCCGAGACTTTCCTCACTTTTTGTACTGTGGCACACAGAGTTCTGCACTTGAACCTCTTGCTGGTTAAGTGAAATGGACCAAAATGATTTCTCTGCAAGGTGCTCTTGCTATCAGGATATCAATCACTATCCTAATGTGGACATTTGCTCTGATTATGCATAACAATCTAAGAAAGAAATAAGCCTTTCACAGTAAAACCTCTGCTTCCCCATTCTAAAGAAACTGAGCGAGCTGGGAGCCGTTAGAACCCACCTGTGCCACCTGCGCCCTGGGTGAGGAGACACACCATTTGCTTTGCAAAAGCCATCAATGCAAGAAAGCCCATAGGGCATAGGGATTGCTGGGTGCTGTCATGTGGTCTGTCTTGCTCAAAGGGAGGCATAACTTTGGGAAAGCCCTGGAATCTAAACTGAGGTCAAAACATGCCCACTGAGAAAAGTACTGTAAAGTCCTGGGTGAGGCGGTGGCAAGTGCTCCCAGACACCAGCAGCTCCCAGTGTGCCCAGCCTTATGGTAAATGCATTACCTAGGACATCCTGTTGAATACAATCCAATTTGCCTAGCAGTCCTAGGACGGTGATAAGATTATTTTACAGTGGAGAATCTGGAAGCTCAGAGAGGTTAAGCAAAGTGGTACCACTAGCATATGGCAGAGATCTGTCTGAATCAGAGGCGTGCTCTCAACCACCTAGCTAAATTGGGATATGTATAAACACATACAATCTCAGGGGTAGTTAGAATCCAGAAAATCTGGAACACTGGTTCGCAGACAGGCATAGGGTTTTTGGCAGGACTTAAGGCTACAGGGACCCCGAGAGAATCAGCCCGCAAAGCCCTGGTAGAAGAGGAGTATAACTGAATGGGGGCTGTGTTCCAGGGAAGAAGGAAGTCGTGAGTGGGGGAGGAGGCTCAGCAGCCAGGCACCTTACTCTGCCTCCAAGCACTATCACCCAACCCCCACTCCCCACTTTGAGTTATTTCCATGGTCATTTCCTTCCTGGGATACTGGCCCATTTCCAAAATCTAACTCCAACACTCATCCAGCAATGGTCTCCCCTTAGAAGCCTGTGCTGCCTCTCTACATCCTAACCAGCCCCTGCCTGGGACTCTAGCTGCCTCACCCCGCTGTCACCCATACACTCACACATGTGCCTCTTCCCCTGGCACCCAGGAGTCTGGCCAGGAACTAAACACCCATTTCTAGCACCCCGAGGCACTCCCTGTCTCCTTTTCTCCTCTCTGCCTGGCGCTGCCTTGATCTTACTCACCCACTTGTAGGCTGCCAGCTCATTCCAAGTCCTACAAGCTGCCAAGGAGGCCTTGGGGGTACTAGGTTGTAGTGCTCGCAGAAACCACAGGCCCCAGAGCAGGGCTGGGTGTGCCCCGCAGTCTCCAGCACCTCAAGTCTGGCCTCCTCTGAGTACTGCTTTCCTGCATACAAACTTCTCAAGATCTCCAAGATGCAGAGGTGGTTGCTGGAGGACCGTGCCTCCATGCCCCGCTCTCTCCCAATCTCCCTGCCCTTTCCTCGAGTCGCAGCGCTCCGAGGGTTAACAGGCAGCTGCAGCCAGGGTGGGCAAGGCTTGAACTTTTCTCTGCGCTCGGCTCGGCGCCTGCCGGGGAAGGCAGCAGAGGCGGCAGTCGGGGCTTAGGGCCGGATCTCCTGCTAGCTAGACAAAAGGGGAGAAGGGGGCTTGGGCCTGCGCCCTGGCGGTGGCGACGCGCTCTGGTCCTTCCTAGCCCACGGTTGGGGAGTGAAAGGACCCCTATGCCGGCGCGCCCCGCGCCATTGCCTGTGAGCGACAGCAGCAGCCGGGCTGCGGCGCACGGTTGGCCTGAGGCACCTTCCAGTGCGCCACCGGGCTGGGTGAGGGGCCCGGGAGCTCCGGGGAGTAGGCGATGCCAGGCCGGCCACTCCAACGGTGGAGCTGCCTTCCTTCCGGACTCGAGCGGCGCTTCCCCTGCACCGCGCTTCGCTAAGGAAAACCAAGACTCCTTGGAGTCGCCTCGGACTGAGTCTTTCTCCAAAGCTTGAGTCTCCGGCAGAAGGCAAATCAAAGTTACCCTACTTGATGTAGCCGAGAATGTCGCCCCTCCTTGCAAAATAAAGGACTCGGGAGCATTCTCTTCCTCCCCTGAAGACACACACACACACACACACACACACACACACACACACACACACACACACACACACACGCCAGAGCGGGAACAGCCCCCCACCCCCTTCAGGCCCCTAGGATCTCCAACGCTGGGAATGACCTCCCTTCCCTGTCTTTATCGCTACTCAAGGAGTCCGCCAGCTCCCCAAAAGCCCCCTTGCTATACGATCGGCATGCAGAAACGGGGCGCGGGGCGCGCCCGGCAGCCCCTATTCCCTACCTGGGACAGGAGAACGCACAGGACGAACGGAGTTCTAGGCTGCATTTTGCCCGACTAGAAGCTCCCGGCGGCGTTTTCATTCATGCACGCGGCCGCACTGAGCATATTTTCCGTGGGAGCCAGGCTTTGAGGAGAGGCTCTGCCTCACCAGCCAGCCAACTTCCCAAATAGATCAGCGGCAGCATCACGAAAGCATTGGGTAGAGGCTGATGACCAGGACCAATGGCTTTACAAGACGGATTCCTTCATAAAGCTCCCTCGTTTTGCATGGCAGATACGGGGCGAGCACCTCGCACAGAGCTAGACCCTCTGAGGAGGCAGCCCATTTGCTTTTTTGGACTGTTGGGCCCAGCCTCACAAATCACGCTGGGTAACGCCAGCCGCTTCCACTTTTACAGAGAATGGAATTGCACTGGAGACTATCGGCCACTTCCAGCCCAGTGCAAAAAGATCTTCTTTATTAAAATGTTAATAAGATCCACTTTGTTTCCAATAAATCAAATAAAATGATCCCAGCAGTTCCAGCCCTTTCTACGCCTGGAAAGACTTGGCAATGGATTTTTTTCTTCTTTTTCTCTCTCTCTCTTTTTTTTTTTCCAATGTGGCCCAAGTCATGATGGTGTTTGGTGTTTCCCTACCATCTCACAAATCACAAAACGACAGATCAATTCTAGCTTGAAGAAAAAAAAATCCATCAAGGGGCGATAGATTTTATTAACTGCTCAGGTGAGAGTCTGACTGGCCTCCTACTACACAAATGTACATCTGGCACCCAACTTGGGGCCATGATTTGAGGAAATCTTTTTTTTTTTCCCCCCTTTATGGATGTGATCTCTTAATTGCTCCTAGCTATCCCTAGAAACTCAGAACAGTAGTAGCCACTGCTTAGGGATTTTATAAATGGGGTCCTATGGGAATGAGGGTAAGAGCAGTATCTTGGTCTGCTTTTCTTAGTAGGAATCTAAGAATATGCATTAAAGACCTTTCTTTGTCATTTCCATGCAGCCTCCTAAAAAGGATTTAAGGTGTTCTATAAAGAACATTTGTGCAATAGAATTTATGCAACCGAAATAGAAAATGTGAACCAGGAGGAAAAATTCAGAAAACTGAAATGCTAAACCAAAACTCTAATATATTTGCTCTGATTTGGATCTGAGCTTCCTGAGGACTAAAGCAATAAAAGAAACATGTAAGTTACATAGTTCTTACTATAGAAATATATATACAAATATTTTTCTGACATAATTTCTCTTGATGCTGAATAGTGGAATAAACATATAATGTGATATCTAATATAACAGGACACTGAGCAACAGAACATGCTAGGATCCAGTGAGCTGAGCTGTATTCTCAGCATCTGGCACAGGGCCTGGAACATGGAGATGGGCATTAGTATGGGTTAGATAGATGTCTAGACTTAATCGAGAAGTAGTAAGGGTGGGTGGGGCAAAGATTTCAGAGCCGCATTGCCTAAGCTTAACCCCCAGCTCTGCCACTGACTAATAAGTTACTCTGTGCCTCTGTTTGACTACTGGTTAAATGAAAATATAAATCATAATGAACTCATAGAGATGTAGTGAGGATTAAGTAACAAAATAACCACTCAATAAATATAAAATGATGCACTTTTAAAAATTTATTAGTTGTCAGCTGTTCTATCACAAGGTCACCTCATGTGGTTCCAAGGTCACTAATGAAGATGCAATGTCATCTGACCACCTGGCTGCCTTAGCCAGTGCTGGCCTGACAGATGGCAATGTTGGCCAAACAGCCCCCAGAAAAGCCCAGAAAAAGTGAATTTTGCTGCTTCTTCCAGCTTTCCACTTTCCTCTTGTCTAAGTAGACATCACCCCTGAGCTTCTGAGAAGTACAGTCACAGTGTTTGATAGATCGTATGCTTGTCTTAGCTTGGAATCCATGTATATGGAGATCCATACCCACATTGCTCACCAATAAGAGTAAAGCAAGGTACTTTGGAGTCAGATCGTCTTCAAATCAAGGCATCCCAAAATGTCCTGATTTTTCTCCATTGAGAGAGAGAGAGAGAAAGAGATAGAGAGAGGAGAGAGCGCGCGCGCAGCGAACACCTTGGAAAATGATAAACCCTGATAAGGGGTAAAGATGGCAGAAAGATGATGTTCTAGCCACATTTCCACAAGCAGCCACTTAGAGAAGCCTCTAAGAGTAAGGTGTTTTCAAGACTGCACATGTACAAAGTACAAAGCAGTATTATTGATTTTATAGTTCTGGTCCTTTCTGTGGTCTCCCTATCCCATCATCCCTACTGCTGCTCACCATGCAGGTCCAGTCTTCCCCCTTCCTGGCACATGGCAGAGTTGCACTTGCTGCCCCCTTGTGGTTAGCATGAAAATGTATTGACTGGTTCTAGCCAATAAGCTGTGAGCAGAAGTAATGACCAATGCCACTTCAGGGCTGGGATATTTAATGGCCAGTGTGAGACAGGCTGCTTTCCCTGGAATAGGTGCTGAGATGAAGATTTGTACAGGTGGCTTATTGGGAAGTTGTTCTCAGAATCAACAACTACAAGAGGGAGGGAAACAAGATTGGCAGAGGGAGGATGTGAACACAATTGTTGTGACAGTAGAGGCCTCAATCAATCCCAGGGGAACTCTGAGGCTAGAGTGATCCTTCAGAGATGACCCTAATAGAGTCAAGGGGCTACATCTTCATGCTGTTGGTGGGCCAGTTGTTGGATATTCCCGCAAGGAGGGGAATAATTTGGGATGAGGCAGCTTGGTTCGGCCAAAGGCAATATTCCATATTTCATTATTTATACAAAAAACTAAAGCACTGACCTACAACAGGTAATGGGAGGCTGTGAGTCCCAAGCTGCCGATGACCTCATGAATCTGACAGTACCAGTAAAGATAGATGTAGATTTGCCTGATCAAAATTCTGCTGACTCTGTCTCCACCCAGGAGCTATACAGGCATTTGCCAAGGTCCTGGGGTTTTGTCCTAAGCTATTCCATGTGCAAGCAGAGTGGCTCCAGCCAACCTCACCTGATTACAAGTGGGCGTGCCCAAAAGGCCAGTTCCCAGCCCTTCCTACCTTAGTCCCTATACCTTAGATTTTTAGAGGCTGGAAGGTATTAACGTCCAGAATCTTCTTAGGCCTTGAGGCTCACCTCTAGAAACCCAAGGAAGCTAGGAAGCTGAAAAAAGATTTGTCCACAAAATGAGACCTGGGTGGGATCTCCAGACTTCACTTATATTGGAAAATTTACTTTTACTCTCCAAGCCTCAGTTTCTTCATCAATAAAATGGAAATAATGACATAACAACACTCCAAGGACTGTTGTAAAAAATGATGTTATTTTTTTCCTTCTATACCCTACTCCCCTCTACTCTTAGAGAATATGAATTTCATCAAAACATGATATCAGTTTTTGTTCAACGAAAACAAGAGAAAAGTTATTTTATTCCAATGATAAAGGGCCTTTGAAGAAGAAATTTATTTTTGTTTGTTTGACCTTGCTTACCCAAATGAGGGTTTTTTGGCTGATGGATTGATTGATGATGGCAAGTAAATACTGAAGCTTAAAACCACCTCCTACCTATTCCTGCTCTCCACCCCGCCCCCCCCCCCACCCCCCCGCCCCAAACCATGGCTCTCCACCAAGCCCCGGCCACTTTTGCAGCTGTGGGCTTCTCAAAAGCTATGTCTGTATTCAGACACATTCCAGGTTCATACTCCTTTTTCAGGCACATCAGCTTGGCTTTAGAGCATGTAGAATCATCATCCAACAGTCCTCAGCTGTCTTCTGAGGTGCCAGGGATTAAGACGGTTTCTTCTCATTGACATGGGTTAAGACATGACTTCTGAGTATGTGGAGGTGGCTTTGTGAGTGTGTGCAGTGCTTGTGTACAGGCACATGAACATATGTGCATGGAGAGGGGCAACTGGGATAATATTCAACAGGGATAATTTATTCAAATTTTGGTACCCTTTGAATTTGTTACTGTGATGAGACATTTGAATAGAACAGATAGATGTCCTTATGAGACACAACTGTCATCTGGTATGTGGGATTGCTTGATAATCGAGATATACTTAGAGAGCAGGGTGGGAAGCCCCTACCGTAACATAGCATAATGCTGAAGTTACACCCCTCTCAATAGGATAGCCTGTTAAGACCACCCAAGATTATGACAATACACTATCCTAAAATACCTGACTACCCGAAAGTTGCATCCCTCATCATTCTTGAGCTATGAACCTACTTTATGTTTCCTTGGAGCCCTTTGTATTACTTGACCTTATATTATAAGTCATTTGCATTATTGTCTTAATCCTTCATTCCAACCTGCAACAATGCCTTTAACTCCTTGACTTTGGGTTTGGCCATATGAACTTGGTGGCCAGTGAAATGAGGCAGAAGCGATGGGGTGCCAGTTAAAACCCAGGCCCCAAAAAGTTCTTTGCATTTCTGCTTGCTCTCACTAGGGCCTCTACCAATGCCTTCAAAGTAACATTCATGGGCTAGCTCACTGGTCGTAGGAGAATAGATGAGAACCACCATGGACTCAGAATGCTGGAGCAAACTCAAGTCAGCTAACCCATAGGTATATGAGCTACAAATAAACAGTTGGTCTGTATTTGCAGGGTGGTTTGTTATGCATCAATAACTTACTAATAATTATATTTTTTGCTTGTCATCTGTCTATCTCTCTGGAATATAAGTTCTACATCTGTCTTTTTGCTGCTGTGTGTTCAGCCTTTAGAACAGTGTCTAGAATACTCTAGGTGCTCAAACAATTTTTTATTGAAAAAATGAATTAAATGGCTTCTGTACTGAAAAGTGCATGGTGCGGATATGAAACACCCCTCCATGTATTGCCCTACCAGATATACTTCATGATGGTGATAGTTCACTCCTCCCACCTGGAAAGCATTCTGTAACTCTAATATTCTGTTACTCACATGTGGCCATCTAATTCTGCCTATGGCAAGGCAAGCCTTCTTACAATAGTATAGACCAGGATTAGACATAGTAAAGAACATTCCACAGAGGCTAGTGCGAGCATGTAGGTGCTTGGAGATCTTTGGTGAAGGACACTTGGCGTGTGACATCCTTCTGAATTTCCTCAATGTATGAAGAGCCCAGACATCTAAGACTAAGACAGAAAATACTCCTTTGGCTTTTGAGGTACTGCACTAATATAGTGTCCTCTCTGAATATGTTTCATACAATCCATGACTTCCACACTAGCACGAAGAGAGAACCTGGAGTGACCTTTAGGGCATCTCAGTCCAACTTGCTTAACTGTCTTTAAGACTTTGATCCCTTCAGAGTAGTAAAATTGGGCATTCAGACACCAATTTTATCCTGTGAACTAGAAGCCCCCTCTAGATGTCTCCCTTACCCCAAAGTAGTGATTGGGGTTATTTCTACACAGAGAATCATCTCAGCATCAGTTTGGTAAAGCAGTGGTTTTCAAAGTGTGGCTCCTAGACCAGCAGCAGCAGCAGCATCACTTGGGAACTTGTTAGAAAGGAAAATTCTCAGGTCTCGCCCCAGACTTAATGACTCAGAAATTCAGGGATTAGGTCCAGCAATCTGTGTATCACAAAGTCTTTGTATGCATAGCTTGAGAACCATTATTCTACAGATTCTTCCACTACTCACTTACATATATTCATTCATTCATTCATTCATTCATTCATTCAAGAAACATTCATAAAGTGCCTATTGCATATTAGCCTCTGAACTAGACAACAGGAAAATAAATGAAAAGGCATAGTTTATGTGCTTTAGAAAATATGACTAATGGAGAGAAAGACATCATTCTATTACAATGTGCTACAAGAAGTACTGAGAGAGTCAAAGTAGCCAGAGCTGCAGGGGATCAGGATGTGTTCAAAAATAGGCAAAGAGTCCATTGTGATTGATTTCCACTGTGTGTCAAAAACCATGATGGAGCTCTACTTGACAGAAGTTGTACTTTTTGTATCTGTCGATGAGAAAATAAATAATAGCAAAAGGCAGGTCACATTCAACACTTTCTTCTAACTGAATTTAAAGCTTATTCTTTACAATCCCATCTAAGGTAAAGTTGAAAATGGCAGTGCCTGGGGTGGGGGCATTATTATAGTTGACAGAAAATGCTTAATGTGCATTTAGTAAGATCTTTACAATGATACCATGGGCCCCATGCTCCTACCACCTGCCCATCTGCGGCCCCAAGCAAGAAACCACTTAGCTAAAGCAAAGGGAAAATAAGGAAAAGGGGACACTTGAGGGAGAGTCTGGTGACCAGAGGAATGGTAGAAAACAAGTCTAGGCAGTTTGGGAGTCCAAATTAGGATCAGCTTAAAAGTCAATATCTGGAGGTTGAGCTTTATCCTATTGGCAAAGGGGAATAATCCAAACTACTTAAACAAGGAAGGTTTAATATCTCATTTACATTTTAGGAAGATCATTCTGGCTACACTGGAGAATGGATTGCATCAAGGCCCATAACTAAGGAAGAAAGACTTCTTAGAAGACTATTGTACAGACCATATAAAAGGTAACAAGAGCAAGAACTCTTTTTCTTAGATTTCTAACCAGTGAGTTGTATAGGAATATCACACAGCAATCTTTCCTGTTGCCTAGCAGTGTCTAGGAAAAAACATAAGTTTGTATAATAATAGATGAATGCAACATACTTATTAAATTATGGGAGTTAACTTTAAGCTCCAATCCTTGCCTCATTAACAGTGGAGTGAATTTCCTCACCTTTGACTTTGAGCTTGACCATATGGCTTCTTTGGATCATAGAATGAGATGAAGGTGACAGTGTGCAGTTCTGAGCCTGGGTCTTAAGAGGTCTCAGGTCTCAAAGTCTCTTACATCCTGCCATCTCCATGAAAAGAACATCCTCTGGTTATCCAACTGGTCCAAGGAGGATGAGAAACATGTGAAGCTGAGCCATATCTGCCTACCCCTAGATCTGAAGTGAGAAGCAAAGTCTTAACCTAGATTCATTAGCCAAACCCCAGCCAAGGAAAGGCTCAGAGAAGAGCTGAAAGCTGAATACTTAAACCCAGCATAGACATGACCAATGTTTAATGTTTACCACAAATCCAAGTCCTTAATAATTTCTCAACTCACCAAATTGTCCTCTCCTTCTACCCACCTAATCCAAGATGGTCCTCCCTAGGCTTCTTCTTGAAAATTTACTGCAAAATTACTGAATCTGTCTCTGGTTGCTTTTATCATGCCAGCGTAATTGTGAGGCTATCGCTTAGCAATTACTTAAGAAATTTATTTACAATGCAAGGCAAATCTGTGAATGTTTGTACTGGATAAATTTATTTAAAATATAATCTAAATCTGCCAGTAGCTCTAGTAGATAAAATTGTACTGCTCCTATAAAAAGCAACCCACCCGGTTAATGATTTCCGTGGTCTTTATGAATAGTCCCAGGTCAGGTCCACAATAATGAGTTGAGGAAAGTTAATCTGTGGAAGCAAGTTAAGCACAGAAAACTACATTTTAATGATTCTGAATGTGTGACATCTGCCAGAGTTTAACCAAATGAGCACCAGAAAAGGCAAATCCAGGACTCTTTTGTTCCTTAAGCTGAGCTTTGTGAAGTTAAAATGGCTGGTATGCAAGTTCCACGAGGTCAAGGATGACATCTGTCTTTCTTTCCCTTGGATACCTCTTGCCTACACATTGACTGGCAAGGAATGGACATTCAGTAAATATGAGTGGACTGAATGAATGAAAGAATGCAGATGCATAGGAGAGATCCTCTTAGCCCTGAACATCTGCAGCAAAATGAACTACCAAACAACACACCTCTAGTATCAGCTTATCCATCTCCTAAGCAATGGTTCTCAAAGTGCTGTCTTACTACGTGTCCCCATTCAGTCCCAACACTCCATGTAGAAATATTAATTCTCTACACTGCTCCTATTTCTATTGTAGAAAACTCAAAAGCAAATATGTCTTGACTCATAAAACTCTCTCCTAGCACATGATAGAAAAGAGAAACTCACCAAAGCTCACAAGGCCTTACAAAGCTATCTCCTGCCTCTCTCTCCAAACCTGTTCCATTGTCACTTTCCCCCTTGCTCACTGTGCCCTGCTCTACTCTCAATTGTCAGATATGCCAAGCTCTTTCCTACCCCTGGGCCTTTACACATTCTAGTCACTCTATCTAGAATGCTCCTTCCTCCACTTCCAGGTCATTCTCATCCTCCTAGAAACTTTGGTAAAGGAGGAGCCACCCCTCACCAGCTCATCCTTCATTAGCTCATTTCTTATGTTTTCCTCCATGGCATTTTCTATCATTTTGTTTATTACTTGCCTCTTTCTATGTTGGTCTTGCTCACTAGAATATGAGTTTCATGATGGCAACTAAATATATATTTATTAATCATTGTTCTCCGGGACATAGTACCATGTCTGGTCCATGACAGGCACTCAATAATTTATTCTTTTAATGAACAAATGGATGATCCTATGGCTAATGATCCTATGTACTAGTGGCTCTCTAGATGCATTCATCTCATTAGGAATACCAAGCAGTAGCTAGATGGCTAATGGCTACAGAAACTGCCAGGGAACCACTATGAGAAATTATGGCCAGGATTAAGTATATACACTTCAAAGTCTTATGTTGTATACAACAGAAGACCAAGGGTCCAGGGGCCCTGTGGGTCAGTCAAGTAAACTACACTCTATTCTCTGTGCCAAGACTAAGCTCATATGGGGTATGGAGTATGCCCTAGGTGAATTGAGGACCCAGGTTTCCCAAGGTGAATCAGGAGAGGCTGAGGTGAGCTAGGGCACACTTGAGTAGGAGATGGCAGAGTATTTTCAACGCCATTTTTTTTTTTATTTGACAGGCCAGGAATTCATCTAAAGCCTTCAAAGTGCCAGGTTCTTGTTCATGTAATGAATCTATTGATTCACTTTTTGTCCCCAGGGGACTCTGAGGACCACAGAATGTCAAGAGAGAAGACAAAGAATTCTCGTTGTTTGTCACAGAACCTGATGGGTGAAGAGACAGGTCTTAGCATATTCCCAGAAGATGCTCATGACCCAGTTATTATTCTTTGAGGGGCAAATAGTAATTTATTTCAGGACATACCTACTTTATTGCTCTTAGCTAAAACACCCATAAATCATCTCTCTCTTAACAAAGAAAGTAGAACAGGACAACTATTCATTCGCTCACTCATTCATTCAGCAATTGTTTTGCTAACAACAAGATATAATAAAAGAGAAGTATTTTTTTCTGTAACCAAGTTAAGTAATTGATCTCGAGATTGCCAGTCTCCTCCAACTCCCCAGTCTGACTTCCATATTGTTGCCAGAGCAATTTTTAGTTCAAGCAATAAATATTAAGTATCTATTATAATATAGCCATTATTTTACTCAGCAGTAAATAAAAGCAACTTCATTCCTGGGGTTCATTCCTGTATCTGTTCTTGGAATATATATAAAACCTTCAATGTCTCCCCATGCCTTTAAGTCTAAATCCCTAACTTGGTACTCAGTACCATACATAAAGATTCTATGCAGCTGCTCTATTTGCTGTTTTATCTCCCCCAACAAAGCTCAAGTACCAGCCATATAGAACATGCTACCATTCATCCCACCTCATGCCAGGCTACTTCATTCCACAGGACCTTTGTGCATGCTACTTTCTAGAATTTCTCTTCCACAGGCCAAGGTCCACTCAGTGGGCCACAGCTCAGTATTAAGGACCAACCTCTTCAAATGCCTCTTTCCCCAGGATCTCACCCCAATACAACTAGGCTGAGTTAAGTGCACTGAAAATACGTCATTATTTCTTTACTGGAGTTCCTCACTGGTCTATCATCTGCTTGAGATAAGGAACCAAGACTTATTCTCACCCACATCTTCAATAAACCCAGTGCCAAGCACATGTAAGACCTTAAAATAACATCTATATATCGATTCATGCGTGCAGGAAAAATAATCATGGGAGCTATGATGTTTATTAAGTAGCAGGCACTTTCCCAAGTGCGTTACACTCATGTTTTTCTTATTGAATCCTAAACAGTTCCAGAAATACGAGTATTCCTTTTTACTGGTGACCAATATAGGCAAACCTTCTCAGTGTTGAAAGAGGAGAAAGCATTGACCTGGGAGCCTGAGCACCTGGGTCCTAGGTGAGTCTCTACAGCCTATTTGTGCTGTAATGGAGAACAGATCTGTATTCTAAAAGCCTTTGTTTCTTTCATGTTAATAAGCACACCCTTTGGAATCAGACAGACTAGGTTTATGTTCTATTCTGCCACTTACTAGAACAGGCTTATGCAAGCTTGAAGGAGGGGATACGCCATACAAAGCAATAACGTCACTAACAGGTAGTATAATTGGGCACTTATCCTGGGCATCTTATAGATACTATACTTCTCAATCCTCAGAAAGTGAATATCACTATTATTATTATAAAATACTGTTGCTATGCTCACAATATCTGAAAGGTTGGGCAGGCAGCCTATTATCACTCAGCACTAATCAAGAAAACAGAGTCTACAGGATAATAACTCATTCATTCTTTCATTTATCTGTTCAGTCACTCAAACATTAAAAAGTATTGATTGTGCCCCTTTCCTGTACCAAGCACTGTTCCAGGAAATAAAGCTGGAAATATAATAGTGAATGAAACAGACAAAAATCCCAGAACTTGAGTTCTACTGGGGTTGCAGGGAGTAGGGTGGTGGGGAATAAACAACATTAAGGTATAAGGTAA
>NW_011888810.1:1099505-1148676 GCF_000151845.1 Pteropus vampyrus
ATTCTTGTCCTGGTTTTACATTTGCCGCACCTTCTTCCTGTATTTTCTCATACTTTGTTGAGGCCTTAGCTCATATGTCATTCCTCAGAAGACTTCCATGAACATCCTTATTTAAAATTTCTTTCTTCTATCCATAGTCCTGAATCACACCTTTCGTTCCTCTGTTTAATTTTCTTATCAGCAGTCCCTAATCTTTTAGGCACCAGGGACTGGTGCTCCTATGAGAATCTAATGCCTGATGATCTGAATTGGAGCTGAGGCAGTGATGCTAGCACTGGGGAACCGTTACAAATACAGATGAAGCTTCGCTCACTCTCACCTGCAGCTCACCTCCTGCTGTGCCACCTGGTTCCAGTACTGGTCCGTGGCAGGGATTGGAGACCCCTGCTTTATATCACTACCATGGTATGATGCCATGTATTACTTGTGTCTGTTTATTTACTTGTTTATTGTCTGTTTCCTAACTGAGATGGAAATTCTATGAGGAAGACCTACTGCATTCTCAATGCCCAGAAGAGAGCCTATGACAATGTGAACACGCAAAAAATATAAGTGAAAAGAGCGGCTTGCCAACTGCATCACACATGGAGAGACAGTGGGTCCAATACTGCAAATGTTCCATGTGCTACACAATGGTATGTGTGCTTTATGAGTACAATGAAAAGCATTTGAGTGAAAGTTAAAAGAATGCGCTCTGAAGATCCATGGAGCCTGGTTTTACATCCCAGTTCTGTCATTTAGAAACTGTGTCCCTGGATCACTCTTGTCCCAACCTGAGCCCCAGTTTCATCATTAGTAAATTGGGAATGAAATTACAAGCTGGAATTAAATGAGACAATGCTTGTACAGCACATTATCCTGTACCTGGCACATAAAGGATTATAGCTAATAGCTATAATCCTTTAATAATAAGATGGTGGTGTTTCTATTATAAATAATAACAGATAGTGGTGTTTTTGCTCATACTATGAAGAGGAAAAGAGAAGGGGAACATACATATTAGTTGAGCACCTGCTACATCGCTGGTATCCTGCTAGTTAATTTTACCACAGCAATCTTCTGAAGTAGGTATTAATATCCATGGTTTCTAGATGAGGAAACCAAATGGATTGCTCCACATCACCCAGTTTCTAAGTGACAGAAACCTTAGAGTCAGGTTCTCTGCTTTTTCATCACACCAGATTGCTTCTCTAGAAAATAAAAACAGATCACAGAAAATAAATAGTACATGGACACGAGCAGCCCTGGGGCGTGTACAATTTAGTTTGAGACTCAGTTTAAATTCTCCCAAGTCCTTCTCCATGACAGCTCCAATAGAGAAAGATAACTCTTCGGTAGGGTTGCCAGATAAAATAAGGGATGCCCAGTTAAATTTGCATTTCAGATAAACGACAAATAACTTTTTAGTATACCACAATTATTGCATTGCATACTTATAATTTTCTCTCTCCTCTCTCTCCCTCCCATCCTTCTTCCCCACCTTTTTTTTTTGTTTAAATTTGGCAATTTTATAGCTTTGTATTTCTTATAACTCCTCAGTGTGTATGCGCTAACCAGTGCTCCCTACCATGGGAGAAATTTGTAGAAGATAATTTGGAGTATCTGTCCAGTTCATGGCCCTCCTATCTGATACGGCTCTACCTCACTTACAAGAGTAGGCCCCCTACTGTCATGCTATCCTACCCTGCCTGCTTGGGAAGGCTCTAGAACTACTCTTGCCAATCCAAACCTCTCTCTTGAGAATTCAAACCAAGAATCATAGAGAGTGGAAGATGGGAACTAAACAAGTCAACGTGCCTTGGAACTATTAAATAAATTTCTTTTTTTCTCTTGTTTTCAGATTTTGGTTTTGCTTTGCTTTGGTTTACTTGTTTTGTCTAAAGTGAGATTTTTGCTCTTGTAAACAAATTACTCTTGACTAGGCCATATGCCTCTCATGGTCATTTTATCTGCCCATGAGAAATGTAAAAATGACCAATATTTTTGAGTGCCTGGATAAAAGTATTATTATTGTCTTTTTAAAAATCTGTTATTTATTTCTCAATTGCTTGCATTTTATTATAAATCAGAAAAAAATCCTAGAGACAGGCCCACCTAAGTGTCGTCAACTTTCATCCAGTCTTCACATACCATCAGGGTGGCACAGGTGTATGCATGGGAAGGGGAAGAAAACTGCCTTCTCTAAAGCAAAGTGAAAACCCCACACTAGGCTGCCTGGTATGGATCTCTCATAGCAAGGGCCAAAGTATTTTAATGCCTGACACCCATGGCCTAATCCTGGTCCAGTCAATAAATTTCTTTATAAAACCCTAGAGTAGAAAAGTGCTAACAGAGCAATCTTATCCCCAAAATTTTGGAAAATAATTCCTAAGAATTCCAGATGGAGCAAAGAATTGCTTGTTCCAGTCATAGAGGTTTACAGTCCCTCTAAAAATATCTAATCAGCTGTGTTTGTAACAACTGTCAAGCCCTTCTCACTTGGCCCCCAGCCCTGGCCCTGGCCCTGGCCACCCCAGCTCTGCCCAGCTCCTAGTCCTTATGGTCTGGCTTTTATTTCTGTCCGCATGCTGATGACAATCCACAGTCAACTGAACTTCATGTCACATATTCAGAAACTAAAAAATCTCAACTAACAAGAGAGCCAGAGTGTTTCACTCCATTCAACCCACACTTTGACCCCTTATAGATCTTCAAAGCTTTACTCTCTTGGAAAAATGCTAGAACCCATTAGAGACACTGCATGTTTCACTGGACAAAAATAGTGACTTCTTTCAAAGGTATGTTATCTGTATGCTTTTCAAAAAGCCTTTTTGAAGTTTGCTAACTTATGACAAGGGCCACCTTCCTCCCAGCTGCCGAGCACCATAAAGCTTCATCTCCCCCCGCCCCATGCATGTCACAAGATCCTCCCATCCCTGGCAACCACAAGGCAATGTCCACAGGAGCCTTCTGTTGTATTCATGAATTTTTTTAAGCCTGCAATGATGTATTAAGGATCTGCAGAGTGGTAGTTCCCAGGCCTCTAAATAGTGAGTACAGTAGTCCTCCCTTACCTGCAGTTTTGCTTTCTGCAGTTTCAATTAGCCGTGGTTAACTGCGGTTCGAAAATATTAAGTGGAAAATTCCAGATATAAACTATTCATAAATTTTAAATTGTATACCATTCGGAGTAATGTGATGAAATCTCACATCAATCTATTCCATTCTAATCAGGACGTGAATCATCCTTTTTCCAGCATATCCATGCTGTATATACTACCTACTCATTAGTCATTTAGTAACTGTCTTGGTTATCAGATCGGTTATCAGATATTTTGAGTGACAGTGAGAGTGAGAGAGAGACAGAGACAGAGAAAAAGAGACTACATTCATATAACTTTTATTATATTGTTATATTGTTATAATTATTGTTTTATTATTAGTTATTGCTGTTACTTTCTTATTTTACCTAATTTGTAAACTAAACTTTATCATGGGTATGCATGTATAGAAAAAAACACGGTGTGCATAGGGTTCCCTACTGGCCATGGTTTCAGGCATCCACTGGAGGTCTTGGAACATATCCTCTGTGGATAAGGGTGACTGTTGTACTCTCCTCCTTCCTTCCTGCAATGCAGTTCTCATAAACTATGAAGTTTTCTTTAAAAGAAGATCAGGGTCTGTTTTTCTGCAGGAATTTTTGATTAAAAGCTAAAATTGGCTTCTCTAGTTTTGACCTTCAGTATTCCCTGGCACCAAGATTTTACCCACTGTATTAGTTACCTTCCGCTGCCTCAAAATTCCATGGTTTATAACAACAGAAAACATTTATCATCACTCAGAGTTTATATGGCTCAGGAACTCAGGAGCAGCTTAGCTGTGCAATTCTGAGAATCTTTACTGGTGGCCAAGAGATTCATCAGGACCATCTGAAGTCTTGGCTGGGGTTGGAGAATCTTCTTTCAAAGTGGCTTCTTCATATGGCAGGCAAATTTGTGGTAGCTGTTGGCTGGAGGCCCCAGTTCTTCTTCAGGTTGACCTCTCCACAGGACTGCTTGAGCTTCCTCATGTCATGGTGACTGGCTTCCCCCAGTGTGAGATATCCAAGAGGCCAGGGTGGAAGTTGCAATGCCTTTTATGACCTAGCCTCAGAAGTCACAAATGGTAACCACTACCATGCTTTATTGGCCTTCTGAGTCATTGTGGGAAGAGATTATACAAGATTTTACCAGGAACCCAGATCACTGGGGACCATCATGGAGGCTGGCTTCCACATTTACCATCTGACCCTTCCTACCCTTCCTGCTACTGGTCACCATGTCACCAATCCTATTTAAGTCCCTGGACACCCACCTGTCTGGACACTTAACCATTATGCTTGTTTAAGCCGCCAACATTTAAAATTATTTAAAATGTTATTATTTATTAGGACAGAGCTCATCTCTTAAAACTATATATGTACATATAATGGAGAATCAACAAGTGCCACATTGTTGCCTGCTTATGAGAGAAAAGATGGGGCTGCTTTAGTTGACCATAAGCTCAGATAGTCTGAAGTGAAACATGATAGACAAAAACACCCAGACAAACAAATAGCCATTGCAATTCTAGCCTATATTAATGTATGTAGAGTATGTTTGTCAAAGAAGGTGATAATCGTGCTGATGCCTGAAATAGTGTAGACCAGAACTTTGAGCTTAAGTTTTATATTATACTAGAGTAGGTTCAGAGATGAAGGAGCAGAGGTGAAATCCAAATCAAAAGCGTAATAAGGATAGCAACCATTTTATAATCATTACTATGGCCAGAATGTTGTAGCCCTACCCACAAGTAATATGTTAAATATCAATGCCCATGGTAATAGTATTAGGAGGTGGGGCCTTTGGGAGATGATTAGGTCATGAGGGTAGAGTCTTCATGAATGGGATTAATGCTCTTATCAAAGAGACCCCACAGAGCTCCCTCATCCCTTCTGCAATGTGAGGACACAACGAGAAGTCTGTGACCCAGAAGAAGACGCTCACCCTACCATGCTGGTACCCTAATTTCAGACTCCAGCCTCCAGAGCTGTAATAGATAAATTTCTATTGTTTGCAAGCCACTTAGTCTGTTGTATTTTGTTACAGCAGCTGGGATGAACCAAGACAATCATTATCTCCACTGTATTTTATGATCTGTTTTCTTACCATCTATCACTTCCCTCAGCATTCCCTTTCCACATTACCCAGGTTTTATCCCACCTTTGATTGATGATACTGCACTTGAGAACAGCACTTTACAGTTTACAGGCAGTGCTTATACATCTGCCTATTATCCTATCAAGTTAGGTTAGCCTTGTTCTCTGGAGCCCCATGGAAAAGCAACCAACAGTTGGCACTTTGGAACACAGAGAAAACTATATATTTGTTTCTTGATCCAAGGAAGACTATTTTAACATGTGTAGTAGTACAGCCTTATGAAACAGGAAGAAAAGTTTACAAGTTCACACTACACAGAAGAAAAAGCCCACAAAGCTTCAGTCACGCAGCCATGGCTTCGCCTCATGTTGTTGGCAAAGCCAGAACCAGTAATCCAACTATTGGGACTCCAAGCACTTTTTCCCCTTTGCATCATCACAAAAAAGTTCTCTTTCAGTTGAGGTAGAAAGCATAGGACAGCAAGGAAAGTGCTTTCTCCTTTCATCGTAGCTTGGGAGCTCCAGTGATGGCACCCCTTGCCAGCTCCCAAGAGCTGAACGCAACAATGGTTTACATTTATCAGTCCCCATTCATCTCCCTGTCTCCCTGTGACATTCTCCCTGTGAAAACACAGGCACTCAGGAAGGGTAAAAGCTAGAATCAGGAGAATGCACATGTACCCTTTGCTGTCATAGCAGCTTTCCTTTCCATTTCTAATAAACTCTGTTAAAAAGCCTGTGCTTGGAAGTGTAAAAAAGTGGAGCACAAGGACAAAGCTATTTTATTTGTGTGACAAGGACTCATGGAAAAAGCCAGCTTCGGCATAACGACACAGCTTTTCTCCACGTTACGTGAGCAAGAGAATTCAAAAGACTATATGGGAAAGACAGGGGATTATTTGGAGCATGGAAAGGTTTAGGGAGCAGATGCTGGTAGGTACGACCAGAGCAGGGGGCCAAGAGGGATATCAGGGGGTTTCTGAATTTGAGCAAAACAAAGCACAGAGACTAGGGACAGAGAAGGAAAAGGCAAGGGGGGGGGGGCGGGGCAGGAAAAGCGGCTCACTGAAAATGACCCTAAATTCTAAATTACAAGTGGCTTTGTCCTTCCCTACCCCCTACAACACCAAGTGGCAACTTCCCACCTGCTAACACACAATTGCAAAGGGCTGATAACTGCGGCCAGCAATTAAAGATGCCTCTTCTATCAACTTGGAAGAAGAAAAAGAGAGAAGGTCACAGAAACTTGCCTGCTGGGTCACTGGGGCCTCAGACCCCAAGTTAAGTCCCCTCAAGAGGCCTCCTGAAGATAGGGGTGTCTACTTCTATGACCCTATTCTCTCCCTTCAAGCCTGCGAAGGAGACCCCAGGTCAACAGAGCCATGGGAGAGGCCCAGGTCTCAGTTAGAATAAGTCAGCATTTCCCAAAGTTTAATGAGCCACCTGGGAACTGGATCAAAATGCAGCGAGAGAGGGACCTGAAATGGCCTATAGTTCTGCATTTTTAGCAAGTTCCCCAGTGATGCTGACCCTGCTGGTCTACAGACCACACTTTGAAAAGCGAGGCCACAAGTTTCAGTTTTCTCTACTGTAAAATAGAGTTGGTTGATAATGGTTAATAATTAATAATGGTTAATGGTTACAATGGTTATACAGTTATAATACCATCCTCACCCTTTCATCATCAGAAGTAACTAAAACACTGGTTCTAAAACTGATATGCAACCTGTAAAGCATTCTACATAGGTAAGCATTCTACATTAGTCCAGGATGGCCTCAGTATATCACCCAAATGCACCTGAAATCCAGAGAAATGTGATCTAAAGAAGCAATGGTGCGGGGAGAGGGTGGGCCACCAGAATGCCCAGATGATATTTCTCTCTTGTAATTAGGGGTGGCAAGGAGGAAATTCATTTCTATGATCCTGTGTCCAAATTTATTTCTCTTTTTCTCTCTTACTATTATTGTGATGGAACCAAAATTTATTCACCTATAGGCATTCACCAACTTCCCCCTTCCTCAACTCAAGACAGAGCTTTCAGGTATTAAAGATGACAGAACAGGGATGCTATGGGTAAGAAAGGGCGTCCTGGGCTATGTGAATGTTTCACGCTGGGAGAGAAAAACAGTTTAATCAAAGTTGACTTGGGTTAGATATGTGGGTAGGGTCCAACATGACCTCTATCCCCTCAACACTCACCATGCCAAGCATGTTGGCAAATTCGTACTGCAGAAAACTGCAACAGCTACTCTGCTGATGTCATTCTCTGTGTGGTGTGCTCATTCCTAAGTACACAGTGTAGGCCAGGAAGTTGATGTCCCCAAGTGTAGCCACCAAATACTGACCAAAAGATTTGATGAGTAACTACTTCAGGTGAGGGAACTGGAAGATGTGGCCTCAGAGCTCCAAGAGGCTCCCAGTGGGACTGAGCCCCAGTTGTCCACAGAGAAAACCAGTTTGTTAAAATACCCAAAATAACATCTTTCCTTCCCTGTTGTGTGAGTTTCCTGGGTCTGCTGTAACAAATTATCATAAACTTTGTGGGTTAAAAAAACAGAAATTTATTCTCTTACTCTTTCGGAGGCCAAAAGCCCAAGATCAAGGTAGTAGCAGGGCCATGCTTGCTCTAGAGACTCTAGGGGAGAAACTTTCCAGCTTCTGGTGGCCACTAGGATTCCTTGATTTGTGGTCTCATCATTCCAGTCTCTGCCTCTGAGACCACACTGCCTTCTGCTCTGTGTGTATGTATCAAATTCCCTCTGCCTCCTTCTTATAATCCAGTATTATCTGCCCATCTCAAGAACTATAACAATCACATGCAATGACTTTGCCACATAACTTAATAATATCTATAGGTTCTAGAGATTAGGATATGGAAATGTGCTGGGTGCCACTTTTCAGCTACCATGTCTTTGTCTCCCCACTATCTCCCCTTACTGGAATTTCTGGGATAATTTCCCAAATAAAATCCTTACACTCAAATCCTAGTCTCAGGTTCTTCCTCTAGAGAAACCCAAACCAAGACTACCCCTCAGCTATTTGAGAACATATAGAAAAACTGGAATTTCTATCTGTACTAGACTTTTTAAAATACATACTTGCCATGAGACTAGACTACATGAACCAGGGCTTTATGAGTGTTCTTGCAATGAAAGAGGAATCCTTCCTCATAGCAAAAATTTGTCCCTCTGGTTCCACTACAGGGTCTGGTCCCTTCCACTGTCTCAGGATCTAAGTTGTAGTTGTGATCTCCCCACTGCCCTGGTAGTCATCTACATCTGTCTCATCTACAGCAACACTCTCCAGCCTTCCTCATCATAGAAAGAAGATTCCCCCTCCAGATGGGAAGCAGATGGACACAGGCAATTGTGTAGTGGCCTAGATGAGCATCGTAAAAGCTGATAATCTGCTAAGCTCTTTCTCTGCTTATTACATAGGCCCTTTTAGAGTAGTATTTTTTTCTACAATCTCCATCATATACATAAGAAAACTGAATCTTTCAGAGATTAAGAAATTAACTTATGGTCTCACAACTAAGAAGTGACAGAGCAAACATTCCAAGCAAGGGTGATGGACTTCTGACCACTTCTCTACACACTGCTTCAATTATAACTATAGAATCAGCTCCAAGCCCACACCATGGCCACCTCAGGTAGTGCTGAAGAGTTTCGGCTCAACTGGTCAGAAACTCTACTCTTTGCACACTGACATCCTGCCCTCTCACTCCCGCTATGTCCCAGGGCCTTATTGGTTCTCTGAGCTGCCTTTGACTGTTTTCTGGAAAATGACACCATGGTTGAGTGACAGTAACAGGAAGCTCAGATCTCTGCCAGAAAGAGAAAAAGGAGGCCTGATTCCACCAAGGAGTGTCTACGCCCCTCTTGGCGAGAGTCTGCTAGCCAGCACCTTATTATGCTGTGAGAGTACGCACAGGCCTCTTCAAGCCCATTCATCATTGTTCTGGAAAGTCCATGCTTTGACATGGTAGTCTTGGTGGGGTTTTTTTTCCCCACCGCTCCCAGCTTCAGCAGTCTGGAAAGTGGAGCAATGGATAATCAGTCTCTCTATCATTAGGGCGAATAGGAAAGATTCTCCTGAGAATGCAACCTCCCAGTATGGGTGAACAAAAGGGCAAGCTGAGGCTTTTTAATGGAAGGGCTGGCTCATTGAGATCTTTCTTCAAACAGAGACTGCGTGAAAATGAATGGTGTTGCAGCATGAAGCACTGGGAATGTCCTTCTGCTTGGGTCTCAGGAGAGTCGGGGATGGGCTAGGGCTTGGGCTGGGCCATGCATGGAGAGTTTAGTCACTCAGGAGTGTCGATAAAGCAGCCACAGGTAAGAGTCTGAGGCTGTTGGAGAAAGGGCAGCCAGCAAGGCTAACGACCTGCTCAGCTGAGAACTCAGTACAGCTCTTAGGCATAAGGCACACAAGCTCTAGAGTCCCCTATGCTCCATTCCTGACTTCTCCACTCTTCCAGTTGTGCAATTTTGGGTGCACTGCTTATCTACTCTGAGCCTAGATTTCCTCAACAGTGAAATGAACATGATAGATATCAGTGACTTTTTGAGGTTAAAATAGGATAGAGCACATAAAATGCCTGCCACATAGTAAGTCTTTAATAAATGTTACTAGTCAGTCTCATCATCGATAGAATGCGAGGCTCAATAATGGAGATACTTGTTTGACCTTAGGGATGGGAAGAATATGTTCATGTCCTCAAACAGTCCATTATGTCCAAGCAAGGCCTTGGAGGCATGGGAAAGTGGAGGGCTTTTTTTATGAGACTAAAAAAATAAAAAAAAAAATAAACCACATTAATTAATATAACACTATCTAACAAATAAATCCCAAAATACTTGTGGCTTAACAAAATGGAAGTTTAGTTTTCGGTCATGTAATAGGTCACAGTAGGTGTTCCTGAGTGGAAGGCAATTCTGCCATCTTTAACCTGTAGCCCTAGTGTTGTCTTTGTGAGGACACCTGGCTGGAGGAAAGGGAGAAAGCATGGGGAATACATGTGAGAAGTTTGCATCTAGCAGGCCCAGGAGTTGTGCAGATCACATCAGCCTGTGTTCCATTGGCTAGAACTCAGTCATATGAGTTCAGCTATAAAGAAGGCTGGGAAATATCTGTGCACTCAGGAGAAAAAGAAAATGAGTTTTGGTGAACACATTTGATGAATAAAAATTAACAATTAAAGTGCCTCTTCTCAAGAGGCCAGACACAGTCTTAGAGCCTCATCATCAGGGCTCTGGAGGGATTTGGGGCGGAAAGACACTGCTGAGCCCCTGTGTCCTAGAATTCATCATAGTCATTTGACTGCCAGTCAATTCCTTCTCTTTTGACCTGCCTTTAGATTCCAAGTCCATGCACGAGGCAGGAAAAATAATGTGGGGCATGTCCTTTCCTGAAAGAGTAGCACAGCCAACATATGCCATTAAAGAGAGGTGAAAAAGCTGACCTCAGTTTTTCTTAAGGATGAAGGAAGAAAGAGGATTCCAGTGTCAGAGACTGGGCTTTAAAAAACTCTCATAAGCACAAAGAATCCTCAGTCTTCACTGTGAGGGCACAAGGTGCCACATGCCCCATTATTTTGGGCAAGCTGACCAAACCAGTCTGGCTTTGAGACCATGCTGCTGCTGGACTCTCAGCTATCTTAACGGCTGGGAAAATATGAATCAATCCTCGAACGATTGATTGCTTGCCATATTGTCATAGCTTCAAATAATAATATGACCATGGTTCGATCTCCTGGGAACAAGGGTTTTAACTAACAACTCACTGACTTTGAAAGAGAACATATTAAAAATTGTGCCATGCAATCCAATCATAAGCCATCATCCAAATTATCTGAGGGTCATCTGATCAACTTTCAACTACCTGACTAGGTCACTACATGGTCACTGCCATACAGGTATTCCATGGATAGTAAAAGAGACACTCTAGTCCCTTCTAGAAAATAACTATATCTGGTAACCAAGTAATGGAGATGCAGAAAAAAAAAAAAAATAGCCCAGAGCATAACAATTTTGGTAATCAATACAAAAGGTTTTCTCTAAATTTCAACTGAGAACTATTGCACAGACATGACATCGATCTCACTGTTTCAGTTTTCCCATTTAAAAAACAGAAATGTTAGTATCCATCCCTATATAGTTTAACTTATTTTTTGGTAAATATCATTCCCTTTCCTAAACCTTCATGGGAGGAGTGCGCTCCCTGCCCCATGGATATTTAACTTGATCATATGACTTGCTTTGGCCATTGAAATGTGGATGGAAGCAACAGTGTACCACTTCTGAATATAGGCCTTAAGAGATATTGTGTCATCCCATTCATCACTCTGAGAACTTCTAACCTCTACCATGAGAAGATCTGCCCCTACCCACGACGGCTGCTACCCCTTCATCCTGAGCCCAAGAATGAGAAAATATATTGAGCAGAGCCACCTGAGCCAATCCTATCTGCCCCATGGGTTTATGTGGAAAAAATAAAGACTTATTATTATATGCCACTGAGTTTGGGGATGGCTTGTTACACAGCATTATGGTGGCAATACCTATCTGGTAGATTCTCCATATGGCAAGAAAATAGCAGCATGAACCATTTGTAATATGAAGCAACTTACATATAAAATAACTAAGCAATTATCATGAGTTTCTTAGAGGCCCTAATATTAGACCAGGGCTTTGAAATAGAGCTCCTGTTGGTGTATATCTATAAGTCAGGTACCAAGAAACTTGCTCTCCTTTCCACAGTTTTGCACATATACCCAGCGTATGGAGTGGGAACTTTGAGCTTATTCTGTTCTTCATTTATAAAATTTATCATTTAATGTCTTTGAAGTCAGGTTGTCCACACAAATCCTGTTTTTGATAGTGCAAATTTCCTCCTTTCCAAGGAAGGCAGAGATAATGGCTCCAGCACAGATGGAGGACATTTCTTCAGGGAAGAAAAGCAGCAGTTAGGTTGGTTAATGCCTCCCCTGGTGAGCCATTGTATTCTTGTTTGGGGCTTCTAGGCCCTCATTTTGGATACAGTGAGACTCTTCAACTGAGATTTATAGCGGAGAAATAGTCAATAAGAACAAATGAATCAATCTGGGAAGCCATCTTGCCCTCCACATAGTACACTTCTTTCTGCTTCCCCCAAGTATTTACCCTTTTCTTACAATCATTATTTATCTGATGAACCCATATTAAAGCACTTTCATGGGTATACTCAGCCATAGGGTATCATAGTACACATGTTGACATGATTGCTGCCTTTGCTTAAATATGTGATTTTATTTATCTATTTAAGAAAGCATCACATCTTTCCATTATGAATAAGTGCTAGGGAATATCAGTTTGGATCTGGTAATGTTCTATATTGTGAAGGGCAGTTTGTAACTCTAAAATCTCCTTAGTTATTTATTCCCCACTCCAACATTCTAGCAGAGTTTTTTTCCTGGCTGAGTTCTAGACAAGAGAGAGTGATGCTAACATTAGGAAATTCTACATGGAATGGTGCCACTTCCCCTCCCAGACTGTGCTCGCCTCAAGCTACACTTCTTTCCTAGGCAACCTCATCCATCCCTGTGGCTTTAAGTATCATCTTTACACTGACAACTCTTACATTTAGACCTCTAGCCCAGAACACTCCCCTGAGCTCCAAATTCATAAAAAATTGTCTTTTTGACACCTCCACTTTAATGGTTTACAGACATTTCAGACACAATATGTCCAAATGGAATTCTTCATTCACTCTCCCCCAACATATAGACACCAAACTCCAACACTGATTTACCCCCAACCATTTTCAATAAATAACATTTTCATCTTTTCAGGGACTTAAGTCAAGAATCTAAGAGCCATCCTTACCCCTCTGTCTCCCTCAGCTCCTATAGCCAATTTCTTACATACTAAGTCCTATGGAGTCTATTTTCAAAACATGTGGAGATTCCATCGCTTCTCTCCACCATTACCACCTTAAGTCAAGCACCATTATCTCTTCACTGGACTCTTGCAAACTCTTATATTTGGCCTTTCTCATTCCATTCTCCACATAATCAGCCAGTGATTTTTTCAAAATGTAAGTCAGGCCATATCATAGTTCTCTTCAAAACCCTCTAGTGACTTCCTGCTGTAAAACATTTCCACAAACTTAGAGTCTTAAAGCAACACGAATTGTTTATCTTACCGTTCTGGAGATTAGAAGTCTGAAATAGATCTCATGAGCTAAAATCAAAGTGTCAACAGGGCCAGTTCTTTCCTGGACACTCCAGATGAGGATCTGCTCCTTGCCTTTTCTAGCTTCTAGAGGCCACCTACATTCCTTGGGTCAGGGCCCTGCATCACCTCAGCCTATGCTTCTGTTATCACATCTCCATCGCTTACTCTGACCCTCCTGCCTCCTTCTTATAAGGACCCTTGTGATTGGGCCCATCTTGATAATCTAAAATAATCTCTCCCATCTCAAAATTCATATCTTAATCACATTTGCAGTTTCTTTTGCCATACAAAGCAACATACTCACAGGTTCTGGTGATTAGGACAGGGCCATCTTTGGGGGCCCATTATTCTGTCTACCACACTTATATCCCATCTACAACAAAATAAAAAGTTGTTTCTTTTGTCTACAAGACTCGACATAATCAGTAGCCCTGCTTTATGTCTGATCTCTTTGTTAAACCCTACTGGCTTTCTTGCTGTTCTTCAAAAAAGCCAAGCCTGCTCCACGCACTATACCTTCTCCCTAGGAAGTGTTCCCCAAAATATCCATGTAGCCCACCCCCTCACGTAGTTCAGGTCTCTGCCCAAATGCCACTTATTGAAAGGACTTTCCTAATAAACTGCCTAACACAGACCCCAACCACACACGGGTGCACGCACGCACTCATGCACACACGCACACACACATACCATCAGGGTTTGTCCTTTACTCAATCTTATTTTTCTCTTTTTATCTAATACAGTATATGTTTATTTGATTATTATTTATTCATTACAGAATGTTTCCTTCCAAATATAAGCTCAATGAGAGCGGAGACTTTGCTTTTGTTCAAAGGTCTTTACACAGTGCCTAAAGAGTACCTGGCTCACTGGAAGCAGTCAATATATATTTGGTGAACAAATGAACGTAAAAGAATAAAAATTCTATTGTATGTTTGTTGTGAGTCATACACCAGGGATTGGCTAATTATCACTATTTAAAGAGGACTTAGTAGAGAAGAAAACAGGCAAAATTTGGAGGTATGAATAGACAGTGAACAATTACACAAAATACTTACTAAGCCTTCCCAGACCTAACACTCCAAGGGTGAATAAAGTAAATTGAATTTATGGACCAAAAAGTATGAAAACTCTCTCACCTCAAGAAAGGTAACAAAATAGCTTTTTATCTTGAACCATGTCCACTGCTCATATACTTGTTGGTTGACAGTTCAAATTTTTTTTTCCAGTTTACCCAAGGCTGTTTGTCAGTGTAAGCAATGCAGGCAAAATAACTCAGGTGTGACTGAGGCAAATATCTACTGAATGAGAAGCCAAGGCCTTCTGGTGGGAGATTTGGGGCAATGATAAATATGAGTTAAACTAAATTATATCTGGGAATGCAGAATTTATTGTTTTCTACTATATCGTGTTTGGGTCCCCACCATGTTCCAGGCATGGAGGATGCAATTTTGGCCTGTTCCCCTGAGGTGCCCATGGTCTCATGATCCTATTCATGCCAGTACACCAATCAGGATAAAGAGTAAGATCTCTCCAGGTAAGGGAGGGAAACAGAGCAATGTCGGTTACTCTGACTCAGGCCAATTGGACCTCAATTAGACTGAGTAACTGAATGTGGTCAGTGGACAATCTATAGAATAGGGGGTTGTGCCTAAACATTGAGACACTAAATTCTCATGCCACCTTGATCTAAGTCTTTACTAGAACCTGTCATTCTCTTGTGACTTACTTTGCCTAATGGGGCCAGAGGCCTGATAAAGTACTTGAGCAATTCTGTTTCCCCTCTTGAACCCACTGCCATGAGAATGTGCCACTGTCATGAGAATGTGCCTAGGCTCACTTATAGGAGAGATTTGAGAGACACTTGGGGAAAAACTGATGTATCCCAACAAAGATCATCCTAGACTAGTCTCAAGCAGACCTGTAACTGACCATAGATGTATTAGTGAGCTCAGTCCAGATCAGCTACACCTGACCCAGATCAGCAGAACCACACAGTCATTAGTACTCATGGGAAGTAGTATATGTTGTTTAAGCCACTGCATTTGGGGATGGTTTGTTACATGGCAATAGCTAACTGATATATGGTAAAGACAGATGGCTTGTTCTCTGAAATGGGTCAACACAGAGAGATAGGGAATGCTGTGCCTCAGGGGATCCATGGTTATGTTGGCTATTACTAGACCCACTGAACACAGAGTCCATTGGCCACAGAGTCACGTCTAAGAACTCTGAAAGGTAAGATGTGCTGCCTGCCTGAGTACGATCAGCTGAGGCGCTAGGATAGTTTGATGTTTAAACTGATCAATATTTTTTTTTAGCCATCTGAAAAAAAACAGATCTGGTCTGATGCTGATGGCCTGTGAAAGTCTCAAGAAAAGAGAAAAGAACAAGAAGTTCTCCCTCCACTCATGAACGTATGCTCCTTGGTAATGAAGGGTAGGATGTGATAATCAACAGTACACCTTCCTGTGCAGACTCAGCAGCCACGCAAAGACCTTAAAGAACTATCACTGACAAAAAATTAAAAACAAGCACAATTTCAAACCATTCCCTCTAAAGTTTTCCCAATGTTTGATGGACATGAATGAATATTCCTCAGACAGCAGAGATTCCTCTCTCAGATTTGCCCTCTCCTTGAAATAAAATCAGCTGGACAGAATTTTTCTTTCCAAATGTAAAATGTTGTTTCCAAACAAAAGAAGTGAGATGTTTTCTACATCTGCTCCACATCCATTCTGCTTTGCAAAAGCATTGTTCATGAGGTTTTTATGATGCAAAAGAATAATTAAGATGAGAGGCACTTCTTGTCTCTGAATCTTTTTTGTTTAAACTTGTTCTGTAAATGGCCAATATCTCCTGTTACTTAGGTTAGCATCTAGAAAATGTTAGCATTTGATTATAAAATCAGCAGCTAATATGCTTAATGACTTTTCATTTTGCTCAACAATAGCTTTAAAAATGCATTTCCATTCATATTCCTTTGACCTCTCCATCAGAACCTTGAGGCAACCATGCTCTAACCATTTACTAAATTGTCCTGGTTAACCTGGGGCCCCTCAATATGGTATGGTGTACCCACAGAGGGAAGAGCAGATTATTGGCTCACAACTAATGTTGTTTTTCAAGAGCTCAAAGTCCATATGCTTAATATTCAGTGAGGTGCTAGGATCCCAAGGAGCTAGTGAACCTTAAGTCTTGATAGGGAGCGTCATATGGGAAAAGTCCCAAAATTGGTGGCTAAGAAAGCCCAGTGGAGATGAATGGGAGACGCTGATGTTGAGGAGTACCTGGGAGCAGAGGGCAGTAGACTGAATTGTGCACCCCACAATCCATATGTTGAAGTCCTAACTCCCAGTACTTCAGAATATGACTGTATTCAGAGATGGTCTCTTTAAATAGATAATTAAGTTAAAATGAGGTCATATGGGTGAACCCTAATCCAATATTACTAGTGTCCTTGTAAGAAAAGATTATGACACAAACACAGAGGGTAGATTATGTGAGGACACAGAGAGAAGACCACCATCTGCAAGCCTAGTAGAGAGGGCTCAGAACTAACCAACTCTGCTGACACCTTGATCTCAGACTTCTAGCCTTTAAAACTGTGAGAAAATACATTTCTGTTGTTTAAGCCGTCCAGTCTGTTACGGCAGCCTGAGGAAACTAATATAGGCCAACTCTAGTAGTGTCTATGTCCTGAGTCCAGTGGATATACCACTAGACATAGAGTGTTCTCCAATGGTCACAAACTTATGTATTCACCATTGTGATTCTTTAGAAGCCTCCCTACTCACATCACACAATGAGCTACATGCAAGGGGGATTCAAACATTCCTTAGGTCTCCATGATCTGAGGAACCACTGGCCCCATCCACTCCTCACATCACAGTCCCTCCTGTCTTCTGTCTTCCGGCTCCCTGGGGACTCTTCCACTATTTCCTTTCCTGCCTTGCCTTCTAGACCTATTGCTCTGTACTGGGCTAATTTTCAGGTTTTCCTCCCACCAGCCATACTCTCCCTGTTTGATCAAACTTGGAGTCTCCCACTCTAAAGGGCAATCTTCTAATCAGAAACCCTGTAGGCATTTAAGCATGCATAAACCAGGTAAATTTTGCTCTAGCCTAGTGCTTCTCAAATTTTGATGTTGCATGTCACCTGAGAATTTCATTAAAAAACCAATTATGACTCAACTAGGTCTGGGTATAGCCTGAGATTCTGCATTTCCAACAAGCTCTTCAGTGCTCCTGAGGCCACTGGTGAAAAGATAACCAGGGTTTCCTAACCTCGGCACTATTGACATTTGGGGCCAAATAATTTTTTGTGATGGGGGTTATCCTGGGCATTATAGGATGTTTAGAAGTATCTCTCACCTCAACCCACCAGATGCCAATAGCATCCCCCCGTTGTAATAACCAAAAATCTCTCCAGACATTGCCAAGTATCTCTAAGGGTAGAGAGGTAAGCAAAAATCACTGCAGTGAGAACCACTTCTCAGGTTTATATGTTTCACTTCTAGCATTGTTTCCTGAAGTCTTTCAGACCACAGCATATTGGAAAAAGGAATGTAAACAAACAATGGACCCAAAGTATACCAGACAATGAAGGAGACAGTTTGCTGTAGGAGGGACCAGCTTCCCCAGGCCTAGGCTAGCCACAAGCACCATCTACATAATTTATAAGGCCCTGTGCAAAATGAAAATGTAGGGCCCCTATTCAGAAATTCTTAAGAATTTCAAGACAGCACCAGCAGAGCCCTAAACTAAGCACCATGTGATTATACCAGTAGTACACCCCTGAAGCTGGCACTGCCAACCACTTTGAGAATCCTCACTGAAGAAATACTTGCTGGTTAGGAACATCTACCCTAAAGGATTCTCTGCCTGTTATCTTCCCCAGTGGAGTAAGAATCACCAATGGCCTGGTGCAAGTTTAATGTACTGAACATTGAATGAACAACACTTCCCAAACTGTTCTGCTTTGTTCAATTTGTTGATCGATGAATCTCCCACCAAGAAGGTGAATGACTTGATCCTTTTTTAAAAGCACCAACTGGTCTACGGCCATACCACCCTGAATAAGCCAGATCCCATATGATCTCAGAAGCTAAGTGTGGTTGGGCCTGGTTAGTACTTGGAAGGGAGACCACCTAGGAAGACCAGGTGCTGTAGGCATAAAAATAAGGGATTGTAAGCTGACAAGGTCCTTGCAATCTGTGAGGTCAACCAAAGGTTGCCTCATCTAAAAAATAAAAAATAAAATTAAATAAATAAATAAATAAAAGCACCAACTGGTAACAAAAGACCAAAAAAGATAAAGATGTTGAAGAAGCTTACTCTTAGTACAGCTATTTGAAAGAAGGACTGAAGGGTCAATGTGGGTGAACTGAGAATCAAGTTAGTTGACAGTGATAAAAGTTTCCCAAGCAAGTTTCTCCTGAATAAAAGGAGCTTGTGTTGGGGGACTCAGTCTACCTGCAGAAGTAGAGTACCTCTGTCATCTTCTTTTCACTTTGCTTTGACCAGTACATATGAAGAGCTGGGCCTGCAAGTTAGACTAATGGGAAACCAAAACGATGATGCAGAAAAGTCAGATCCCCTGAGAAGAGCTGGTAAGCAGAAGAGAGCTGTGATAAGCACTGCTCACAAGAGGGCCTGCCTGCCTCCTGGCGCAAGCAGAAACAAACCATCAGCAGTGGCAGCCATGAATGAGCTCTAGGTAAAAGAAAATTATAAATTGGTCATGAAGAGGGGAAAAAGAACTACTGCTCTAAATAGTAATAGAAAACAGCTGAGTTTAGAGCAAAGGCAACCAGCCTTATCTACATATTCTCCTATTTTTACCTTGCACTAGAACACCACTTCTTTATTTCATTCTTATGGTAAATGTATTCATTTCCTAGGGTTTCTGCAACAAATGACATTAATTTATTCTTTCCCAGTTCTGGAGGTCAGAAGTCTGAAATCGAGGTGTCAACAGGGCCATACTCTCTCTGAAAGCTCTATGGGAGGATCCGTCCTCACTTCTTCTAGCTTTTGATGGCTCCAGATGTTCCTTAGCTTGTGGCGGCATCCCTTTAATCTCTGCCTCCAACTTCACATGGCTTTCTCCTCTGTGTCTCCTGTCTCACAAGGACACTTGTCTTTGAATTTAGAATTCATATGGCTAATCCAGGATAATCTCACCTCAGGATCTTTAACTTAAGTATATCTATGAAGACCTTTTTCCAAATAACATTCACAAAGAATAGATATTAAGATATGGTTCTTTATTTTGGGGAGCCATGATTCAACCCCTCCCCAAAATTTTCTATGACAGCAAACAAAAATTAATATAATTATTTTTTGGAAAATCTATCATTTTAAAGGAAGTTACCTAATAGGCCAGATTATGTGCTACGTGAGGGGAGACCCAATTGCCATGTGTACTTGTTTTCATGAGGACACTTCTATTCCATTCTCCAGGAGAGAGTAAAACTGAAGTTCTTCTGTCCTCCCCTCCTTTGCCCCCACTTTGGATCTCCTCATGCACTCATTCCTATGGGAGGGTAACAGACTAATTTTTCTGTGGAGACTAGGGAAGATTTGATATCTTTGGGGCAACTTGCCAAGGATAGATGAGCAAGCAGCTTATCTATTCCCCTACACGTGATGGGTCACTGGGCAGCTGGCAACCCTCTGTTGGGAACTTGCTAGGAATGGTTATTGAAAATCCAGCTTCACTTAGATAGGTCCAAAGTCTAGATTTAGGAATTATCTGCGAAAACATTCATTTTGACCTTAGGTCCTAGTTTTATTTTCTAGCACAGCTAATCAAAGACCCTGAGTTTAAAGAGTTTGGCCCTAGACTTGCTCATTAATATAACTGAGGTTTCGCTTGATAATGACCTGGTTCTCCGTGCCTATTTTCAACTGGATAAGGGTCTACAGGGAGAGAGGAGGGAGGATTAGAATCCTTTAATCTCCAACATACCCCTTTTCTATTTTCTCCAGTTTATACATCCCTAACCATTGTTCAAATATACAAGGCAGGGTCATAGCTACTCTTTACTGATAGCTACTGTTTATTGACTCTTAGCTATGGAAACTAAAATGTATTATTTAGAAAAGACAATCAACTTTTATAGTTGTGGCCTTGTAAAGTGAAACTTAGAAAGTAATAATACATATTATATAATTCAAGAGGTGAATTGCATAAAAAATGTTGTAAACTTGACAGCAAAATTTCAACATAAAATCCTAAATATTTACTTAGCTGTATGTTGACTGTAAAACATCAAGCATTCTCTAGAATGAAAGAATAAAGAATTGCCCTCATAATAGTGAAAAACAAGAAAATACCTAAACGTCTATCAGTAGAGGATGGTTAAATAAATTCTGGTATCTCTGTAGACTGGGGTAGGATATAGCCACCAAGAAAAAAAGGCACATTACATAAAAGTAGAAGTTTCAGAATAATTCATAGCATAGAAACCTATTTATGATACAAGAAACAAATCACATATTTCTATATGTTCCTATACATGAAAATGCTAGGGAAAAGGGCTGCAAGGATTTACACTGAGCTAATTATGGTAGACATCACTGGAAAGGGGAGCAGCTTGGAGGCAGCGTGAAACAGGTAAATGGGGTTTTCAAATTTGGGGTGTTATTTTGATTTTTGAAGATTAGCATGCATGTGCTTGCTACTCGAATAATTTAAATAATCATGTCAATTATTTTATTTTTTAAAAGGCAAGTGGCAAATACTGGATTTTTTTAGACGCTGGAAAGGAACAATTAGGTTTTATAAAAATATCACACTGAAACACTGAAACAATTCAATAACTCAAACAAGTATCTATTCACACACATGTATGTGTATGCTATATGTATGAAATCATATCTAAGTAGTATGAATTTTATTAACAACTAATTTCATTTTATTGAGCAACCGGTGATTATTTTTTAGAACTGTTTTTTTTTTTTTTTGGCTTCCAAACAAGTACAAGTTGCATTTAACAAAAGAGCAATTCTCTGCTCCCCACTTCCACCCTGACTCTCCAGGGTTACCCCCGTTGCAGGTCAAAGTGAACCAGCCCTGTACTCTGACAGTTCACAACAGCAAGACCTCTTTCATGTGATTACTGTAAGTAGAGAAATCTCTGGTCATGACCATGGGATTGAAAGAAAAAGCCACATGACATGATAGAGTCAGCAAAGGCTTTGGGAGTCAGATCCACCTAGTTTACAATTCTGGTTCTGCCAACTTGTGATTAAATGGCCTGGCGGAATAATTTTATCTCACCTGTTAAATGAGGGATAAAAAATAAATACTTCAGAGGGTTAGAGTGAAGGTTCAAGGAGGTAATATATAGCAAACATCCAGATAGAACTGGACCTCGCATGGAATATGACAGCAAATGCCATCTGCTCCCTGTTTTTGGAGGGTCCGGCAATTCTATCTTGGTCTTTCATGAGTGAGAGGCTCTGTACTTTTGAGTTGACAAAAGGCAGCAGAGAGCAGCAGGAATGGCTTACCTACCAACTTTGTGCTCTGTGTTCCTTGACCAGGGCTAGGGTTGAGTATAAGTTCTGTTACTAGAAGTTTTCAAGGTAAACACACACTAACTTCACATCTTTCTCATTTCGAAGCTTTTGTCTTAGAGCAAGTGCCTTATAAGCTTGATTCTTTATTTAGTCCAATTAAAGTATACTCTTTTTTCCTCTTCTTTTTGGGGCCAGGCCAATTGCATGAAATAAGTTTCTAGAATTCCTTTAAAGGAAAATTCTGCTCTTCCATTCCTATTGGCATTTGACAAGTTTAAAGTTACGATCCTTATCAGTAAGTTTCCATCATCTTTCTGTTTCCTTCCCCAGCCCGCACTGACATCTTCGACAACTGGTCAAGACCTTGCTTAGTATTCACAGTTTCTGAACACTTGGAACAGTGCTCTAAAATTTCCTGAGTGAATCAGATGCTAAAAATAGAGCATCCACTCTTCTCTTATAAAACCCAAAGCTTGTCCACCCCTCATCTCCATTCACTGCCCGTCCCTGCCAGCACCCTGTTTTGCCATCTCAAGCTTCCTACCCACCCAACAGACCACAGGAAGGTCCGTGAAGTGCAATAGAACACTCAAGTGTCAGGTAGGCTTTGCTACACCCACACCAGCCAAAATATGAAGTTAAAATGGTGAGTGAACATTGACCAGCCTTGTTGTGGTGTTAAATTACATAATGTACGTAAAGTGCCCAAGATAGCACTAGACACCTAGTGGTGGTGGTGATGATGACAACATGATCTCCTCCCCTCCTCCTTTCCCTCCCTTCCTCCTCTTCCTCCTCTTCTGTCCTCCCTCCTCCCACTCTTCCTCCTTCTCTTTCTCCTTTTTCTTGTTATTTTAACAATAATAACAGCTATCATTCTGGAGCTCTTACTAAGTGTCAGGCCCCTAAGCTAAGGGTTTCCCAAAACATTGCATTTAACCCTTAAAACAACTGTCTGCAAGACAGATATTACTGAGCACCCCAATTACAACAAAGACAATAATTAGTAATAAGACACTGGGCTGCTAAGTCCAAATATCTGGGTCTGAATCACCGCCTGGTACTTATTAACTGCTGGTCCCTGAACAAATCTCTTCTATAAAAAGGTAAAATAAATATAGTAACTACTATGTTGGGCTGCTGAGAGATTTGAGGTCAGGGTATAGTATCTGGCACATAGTAGGGCTCTCCGTGTAGTTGCTTTTCCTCTTCATCTTCTTTTACTACTCCTAATTCTATAAACTAAAGCTGCACAATAGAACAGACAACTAGAATTTTAAATGCAAGCCACAGAGGTAACTAAATTTTCTATGTTCACATTGAAAAAAAAGGTTTTAAAAACGAGGTGAAATTAACTCTAACAATAAATTTTATCTAACTCAATATATCCAAAATATTATCATTTCAACACGTCAATATATATTCAATATAAAAATCATTAATGAAATAGTTTACATTCTTTTTTTAATTCTGTTTGTCATCTGGTAGGGACTTTCAACTTGTCGTATATCTCAGGTCACACCAGCCACATTTCAGGTGCTCAATACCAACATGTGGCTGGTGGCTACAGTACTGAACAGGGCGCTGACAGACAAAGAAGATGGAGATAGGTCAGTGAGAGTAAGTCATCTGTCCCAGCCCACGCAGCTTGGAAGTGGTATGACCAGGATCCAAAACATGGCTCTCTAGCTCCAAATCTATAATAATTTTGTAATAGTCATGAAACAATTAAACAGTGGCTCAAGGGCCTAGTTTTACTTCTTCTAGATCTCCATGTGAAATGATTATCATGCTATAAGGGTTATCCCTTTAGGCTAGCAGTTTGCCTCCCATCTCTCTAACCAGCTGTTGCCACAATAATGGGCATGTGCCTTCTTAAGAGGAGGACCTCTTTCTCTTATTAAGAAATAAATACAGGTGAACTCTTCACCTCCTTTCTCTCCCAGAAGTAACATTTTTCCATAAGTTTTTGTGTCCTCTACTTGAGGCCAGACCTTGGCAAGTCTGAGACATCCTCAAGGAGTGGGATGACTAATTGGTGCTGGTCTCTAGCGACAGTACACCACTTGGTTATTCACCACAGTGAAGGACACATAAGCCTCAGTAATCTCTTCCAATCACTTTGAATTGCTTGGCTCAAATCCATGCATTTATATCCAACCCCTCATGTTCCCTGATCCTTGACCCATTTTGGAAAACATGTTTGCCTGAGGTGACCTTTAAAAGAGCAGCACTGATAGTTTCTCTTCATCCTCCTGTTCTACCCTCTTGAAGGAGGCCACTGAGCAACCCCAATTTATTATAAAAGGTAAAGTCTTCCTGCCCTCTGTGCTAACAATTCCCAAATGCTGGTCGGAGACCAAATTTTTACTTGTTCTGGACAAATGGACATTTTAAGTTTTGTCATAGAACTAAATTTACTCCATATAGAAGCTGACCTGTTTTGGTGTTCTAGCCACACTCTCTTATAACCATTTGTGAGCAATATTGGGTAGGGGTGGATATTCCAGATGGTACAGACTGTGTGCTTTAGGTGAAAACTCTAACTTCTACCACACCAGAACTGGGGATACTGGAGTCCCAGAAGCATGCATCCCAAGCACTGGAGCTAACCACCCAAGTTAAAGAGAAATGAAAACTCCACAACAATTATGTAATTTTAATTTTCTCTTTGAAATAGTGGTGAGAGTAGATGGTGGTGTGCCTTTCTCTTTGAATGTCCTTACTTGACATGATAAGAAGTTGACTCTCCTATATTTAAGTTCCCTAGAGTTATTTATATGTAAGTGCTTACAGCATTGTGTTAAGTTCTTAAAACTACTCTGCAATGTATATATTATGTAGATCTATAAAATCTCTATCTGGAACTGCAGATCTAATACTTATGCAATGGCATAAGATGTGAAAACCCTTGAAGACTAACGAGAAATCTACAGATCAACAACCTGTTTGAGAGGCAGTATGAAAAGAGAGTAGCTCAGTTCTGCCATTTACTGGGGCTCATCACTTGATTCCTTTTCTGAAATGAGTGGACCAACTTCTTTCCATCATGACACCATCAGTAAAATATCAGCTAACATTAATTCTGTTGGGCATTGTGCAAAGTGTCTACATGCAAAACCAACTTTAACTCTCACAATAACTGTTGGATGGGGATAAGTATTCCTGAATGAGGATAAGAAAATCAAGAAGCAACTTATCCAAAGCTCCAGAGCTAGTGAGTGGAATGGCTGTAATTCAAACCCAGAGCAGTCTGATTCCAAAGCCTTTGTTCATAACTGCTGTGTTAAAGTATATTGTATAGCTATGCAGAAACACATGGAACATTTGGGTGTAAAAATCTATACACGATATTGTGGATTTTGCAGCTCTCTTTAATGTGGATGGTTAGCTGTAGTGTTGGGGATAGCAAGATCTCCACTTCTGATGTGTTAGAAGTTAATTAGATTTTTTACCCAGGAGACTCAAGCTGTGCCATTCTGACACTGGCCACAATGGGAGTACAGAGAGAGTGTGACTGGCGCAGGGCAAATCCATCTCAGTCTTTCGCCTCACTACTCAGAACATACACGACAATGCAAAAGGCAATTCATTGCCTCACGTTTCTCCAATATCGCCCTGTGTCTAGCCTACACTCTACAAGGCATGATGTACAAGAATTTTCTGTGTACTGATCATTTCATCACCAATGTCTCCACGTTTTATTCCTGTGAGAGGAGTTATAATTACACTAAAGGAGTTATAATTACACTAAGGAGTTCAAATGGAGCCTAAATTTGTCAGAAGCCCTTACTCTGGCTTCTATCATAGTTTCTCCACGCCCCTGCACCATCACAAAGACAAAGTGAGCAGATTTAGAGCACCATCCTATGGAAGCTATGACTGCTTACACCCAAATGTTCCCTGGCTGTGAAAGAAGACTAAAGTGAATTCAGTGGATAAACATAGTGAGCCACACTGGACACAGCTCAGATTTAGATAATTATTCAGCCAGGACTGGGCATGACTTGAGTTCGATGTTTAACAAAAGAAAATAGACTTGGCCTCTGCCACCCTGGAACCAATCTTGCCAATCAAAAGCAAAAGAACCATATATTTTCATCTGCAAAACATTTATGGGTATCTATCTATGGCTTGGTTCAGGTCCAGGCACAAACTTGAATTAAATGTTGAAATTGATGACTCAGAGCTTAGCTGGAAATACAGAAGAGAAATGGAGCTGTGAACTGGGAGGAAATGTGTCTGAGGACAAGAGGGAGAGACGAAAGAGCCAGATGCTCAGACCTACATTCTACCTGGCTGCCCCAGGAGCTTCCGTTAAGCTGTCGTGCTATGGGCAGCAGAGGGCACTATTAATACATTAGGAAGTGAGCAGCACACTTGAATAAACAGCAGATTTAGAATAAGTTTGAGTGAGGTATCTGGGGAGGAGAAGGTCATAGGATGATAGTTATCACCTTTATTGTTTCCTATTCTCAAACTCACAGGTCAACAAGGCTCTAAAGTAAAGAGTGGCTACAGAGCCAAAGTGACTCCTATATGGAACTTCAGGTTTTTAGGATCTAAAGTAGAAATACACACACACACACACACACACACACACACACACACACACACACACACACACGTACACACACATCCATGTTAAATAGAACGATTACTACAGTCGATCTTTATGGTGTTAAATGCTTTACATGCATTATCTTATTTAATCTTCAACTCTGTGTGAGTAGGTCCATCTCCATTCTATAGATGAGAAAACTGAGGCTCACAGAGGTTAAGTGACTTGCTCCAAGTGACCAACTAGTAAGTAACAGGTTTGGAATCTGAGCCAATTTCAGAGGCTGAAACACATACTTGTAACTACCATGCTATACTTCATGGCAGACATCTTTTCCATAAAGACCAACAGGAATTGTAAGTGTAAATTCGGTGTTACTCTATCTATGCCTCAGAAGTTGTGAAAAGTAAGGGTGCTTAAACTCTAGCATAGCCTCTCTTCTTCTGCCAGCCAACTCCTGAACTTGTTCCAACAAAAATCAGGTTAAAAAGCTGATGGCTCTACAGCCATGCCACCCTAAACATGCCCAACCTCGTCTGATCTCAGCAGCTACGCAGGGTCGGGCCTGGTTAGTACTTGGATGGGAGACCATCTGGGAAGACCAGGTGCTATAGGCTTGAAAAAAAAAGAAAAGAAAAAAGCTGATGGCTCTGTTAGCAGTTAAATCCTGAAAATCTAAATGCAGCCCAGGCATTTTAACCTCAACACTAACCCTCAAGGTAATCCAATTTCTCAGGAAGCCATTAAGTTAGGGCATGTTCATCCTTTGATCCACTTCTATCTAGAAGATCAAGCACAGAGCATGGCACAAGTAAATTCTCAATAAATGATGAATATATACATTAGTCAACCAATGATTCAATGACAGGCAAATAGAATCAAGAAAATCAACAGACCCCATAGATGGTTGACATTCTAGAAATAACACCAATGTGAACTTATATCCTTATCTTCTCTAAAATAGTCTGCTTGGGAACTCCTATGATATTTAACTTCTAGATTCTTCTAGAAGCATTGCTCTGGCCAATATTGCTCATAATGTTCCCATAAACGAATCTGATAGAGACACAGAGGCTATTCTTTTTGGAGTTCTCAATGTTTGAAGTGCATTACAGATCTAGTTCAATTCTTTTTCCAGGGATGACAAATACATGGCATGTGTGCCTCTACCCTCCCCACTCTCCATGCACAAGAGAGACCGTGTTAATGGATCATGACACTCCTTCCATTGAGCGCAGATGGCCATTAAAGTATCCATCAGACTAGGGATGCGAGGTAAAAACTACTTATTTTCCTGACTCAAGACATTTGGAATCACTACTTCAGCATCACAGCCAAGTGATGACCCAGCTCATGTCTGAACACCTCCATTCACTGGAAATACATTCTCATAAAGACAGCATACTTTATCTTCAGAATTCTGTTAGAAAACCTTACTTAGGGACACATCCGCATGAACATAGAGGTAGCACACCTGCGCCTGCTATCTCTTTCCAAATTTTTATTAAAATACACTTGAAGATACAAACAACAGACTGCAGCTGGCCCTTGCAGAAATAAAACCATGACAAAAATCCAGGGGGAATTTTCTCTAATTGCATTGATGATAGGGATTGATGGAAAAACACATTTTGGAATACACGCCATATGTCCTACTCTTTAATACATAACAGCATAAATGCCCCCGAAGAAAGTAGAAAACACGTCAGCCCCTTACTCCATTAAAATTCATTTAACGCCCTTATTTCTAAAGTGCCCAGGAAAGAAATGGAAGGCAATCCCCAGGAACATCTGTGTGAGGTACCCAGAACTAGGGTCACAGTAGGGACCCATTAATGGCTCTTTTTTATTTCCATTCATTCTAAGACAATAATATCGACATGTGCTATGGCAAGAATTAGCTTTGATTCTGAGGTGTTTGGGTACCTAAGGAAAAGCCATATTATTAGCAGTATGGTCTCTCATGCCCACATTATACAATGAACTACAAACAGTGTCTGAGAAGCCAAATTGGGGTAAGAAAGGCCCATCCTCACTCCTGTAGGCCCACACTCAAGAGTTACTTGCCTGCTGGGCATGAAATGTGAGCTTGTACATGTGCAAAGCACTGAAATCCAATCAGAGAGGAAAGTAAATACCCAAGTGGGCCCTGGAAAGGCCCTAAGGGAATTCTGCCCAGTCTGTTCACAAGATACCTCTTACCCTCTAAGGAAGAGCTAATAGGATTGCAACAATACCATACCCAGAGCAAAGAGGCCACTAACAAAATAATGTGTTGAGTAAATGAATAAAAAAATGACTAAATGAATGAATAATAAAGCAAATAAACTTAAAGGGATAATGGGCATAGGAAAAAGAAGAACATGTCTCTATAATTTATGTTCTTTAAGAAATGGGCAGAGCATGGATTTTTGCAGAGCTAGGCCAGGAGTCACAGAGAGGAACAGACGGACAGGGTGAGGAACACATCCACTGAGAGCTCTCTCTACCAAGGCTCACTGGGAATTCAGATATTCAATAGCAGAACCTAGGCCCTCATGAAGGTGAAGAGCAGAAGAGAAAATGTGGAAATTAAATCAGCCATGTGCCTTTGAGAGCTGAGAAACTCCAGATGGATGAGGAAGTTGGGACTGTTTCTCCAGGTTCTCTCCCTCTCATCACTTGGGTTACTTCATTGGAGATGCCCTCCCTGACAATCTAAAATACAGCCTCCCTTGCGCTCACTATTTTACTCACTGTGTTGTGCTTTTCTTCGTATTTATTTGCATATATGTTTATTGTCTCCCAGACTAGAAACCCCATGGAGACAGAATTCTTATCTGCCCACTACTGTGCCCTTACTCCCCAAAGGAGTACTGGGCATGTAGGAGGCATTTAATGAGTATTTATTATATGAATGCATGAATAAGTCAAGGGAAGAAAAACTGACTACAATCAAACATAGTTTTACTCTTTCAGAACAAAGGTAGGTTTAATAATAGGAAATCTACAATATAATGTATCATATTGATAGGTAAACTTTAAAGATAAATTGAAAAGTAAATCAATAAAATATAATATCTAGTTATAATTAAAGCAAAAAAATTTTTTTAAAAATAATTTAAAAAATTTAGCATATTAGTAATAAAAGTAAATTGATTTAATGTGACATGAAAACTAAGTTAAATAAACTATCATATTTAATGGTGAAACACTAGTAACATCCCTCCTAAAACCAGAAATGAGATAAAATTATTTTAAATTTTCTTCTAGGAGTTCTATTTCATTCAATAAGTTCTAGATGGAATAAAGAGTTAAATGTATACATAGGACACTTTTTATGTTTTTTAAAAAGTGAAAAATTACCTGATTTTACTCAAAGTATTCAAGCATCAAAGTAGTGAAAAAATCATAAGGGAACAGACATATTTGTCTCAACAAAATTAAAGCTTTCTTAACTTGTAAAAGAAACAAAATAAGAGAAAATTCCTTTAAAACTCTACAAAGTGTGCAAAGTATGTGTGTGCATGTGTTTGTGTATATAATTATATTTCAATTAAAGTTTCAAAAATATAGCTAATAAATACTTCAATACATTGACAGTGCTTCTAAATCTCTAATAAATATTCTTAAGACAAATTTGTAAAATTTCAAGTCACAAAATTTCAAGTCACAAAATTTCAAGTCACAAACTACAAAAGAAATGCAAATGTCCAAATAGAAATTATTCAATTTCTCCAATAAAGAATTGCAAAATAAAACAATAAAATCAAATTTAAAAACTATTTTTTTAATTTTTATTTTTCAATTAGAGTTGACATTATATTAATTTCATGTGTATAGCATAGTGGTTAGACATTTATATAATTTACAAAGTGATTCCCCTGATTGGTCTAGTACTCACCTGGCACTATACATAGTTACTACAATATTATTGACTATATTCCCTATGCTGCACTTTACATCTCTGTGACTATTTTGTAAACTACCAATTTGTACTTCCTAATCCCTTCACCTTTTTCACCCAGCCCCCAACCCTCCTCCCATCTGTCAATCACCAGTTTGTTCTCTATATCTATGAGTCTGTTTTCGTTTTATTTATTTTGTTCCTTAGATTCCACATATAAGTGAAATCATATGATATTTGTCTTTCTCTGTATGAATTACCTAGCATAATATCCTCTAGGTCCATCCATGTTTTTGCAAATGGTAAGATTTCATTTTTTATGCCTGAGTAATATTCCATTGTATATATGTGCCACATCTTCTTTATTCATTTATCTATTGATGGGCTTTTAGGCTGCTTCCATATCTTGGTGCACATGAACATAGAGTTGCATATATCTTTTCAAATTAGTGTTTTAGTTTTCTTTGGATAAATACGCAGAAGTAGAATTGCTACCTCCAAACTGTTTTCCTTAGAGGTCATATTTGCAAGTCCACCAAAAGTGCACAAGGGTTCCTTTTTTGCCACGTCCTCACCAAAACTTGTTTTTTAATTTATTGAAGATAGCCATTCTGACAGATGTGTGGTGATATCTCATTGTGGTTTTATTTTGCATTTCTCTGATGATTTTAGTGACACTGAGCAGATTTTCATATGTCTGTAGGCCAGCTATATGTCCTCTTTGAAGAAATGCCTATTCAGATCCTTTGTCTATTTTTTAATTTTTTTTTTGTATTGAGTTATTTAAGTTCTTTGTAAATTTTAGATATTAACTCTTTATCAGATGTATCTTTGGCAAATATCTTCTACCATTCAGTAGGTTGTCTTTTCATTTGGTTGATAGCTCCCTTTGCTGTGCAAAAATTTCAGTTTAAAGTAGCCTCATTTGTTTATTTTTTCTTTTGTTTCCCTTGCCCGAGGAGATATATCAGAAAAAAATATAACTAAGAGTAATGTCAGAGTTTGTTGCCTATGTTTCCTTTCAGGAGTTTTATGGTTCGAGGTATTACATTTAACATTTTAATCCATTTTGAGTTTATTCTTGTAAATGATATAAGAAGGTGGTCCAGTTTCATTTTTTCTGTGTGTATCTTTCCAGTTTTCCCAATACCATTAATGCTTTTCTTTTTAATGATCATGCTCTAGAATTTTGAAGTGGAGTAGATCAGGTTCTCTAATTTACTGGAAGCGGGAAAATAACTGTTGAGAGCCAAATGTTAAAATCTACTTTTCTCTCACTTCTAATATATTTTCCACATTACAGCCAGAGTAATCTTCTCAAAGGGCAAACATGACCAGGATACTTCCTTATCTAAAATACTTTGAGGGCTTCCCATTGCTTCTAGAATAAAGATCTAAATCATAAACAACCTGTCATCTGGTCCCTGTGTTCCTCTGAATCTTATGTCCCAATAACTGTTTTACATCAACTGCACTCAATGTTCCTCAGTCTTTACAAGTGTGATCCTTTTTTCTGGAACACTTTGCTCCTTTTCCCAACTCACCTTTATTCTTCCTAGGTCTCAGCCCAGTCTTCAATTCCCAAGAAAATTTTCTCTGTCTCTCTGAATAGGAGAGACATTCTTTCAATAAAGATTCTTTGAACACCATGGACCTCTCCTTTCTGGCACATGTCACAGTTTTAATTTTATGTTTATTTGGGGTGGTTACTTAATATCTGTCTCTTTCCTTACACTGTGAGCTCCCAGAAATCAATAGCCAATCTCACTGTGTTTGCTATTATAACCTGAGTACCTAAACCATAGGAAATGCTCAAATTTTTTTACTGAAAAAAGCAAATTACTCCAGTTCATCTTAGCCTCTCCTAAAATAGCAGGACCTAAAGCTTCACTCATTCATGGTTTGCCAAGGCAAATATGTACAGGACATGTACATTTCTGAATATAGCCCTATTAAAGGGTTAAACAAAAATGAAATTACTATCCTCCAACATGTTACCATCAGACCATGTTGTCTCCAATTTTATTCTCATGTACTTATATTTCTAGATTCCAAGGTGAGATGTTATGTTTATACCTACTAAATTTCCTCTTGTAAATTAAGCTCATAATTTCAACCTTTTTAAGATACTTCTGAATCCTAATTTTGTCAATTTCTATGTTTCCTCTAGTTTAATATCACCCACAATTAGTTTTCTTCTAAATTATTGATTAAGAGTATACAATTATAATAATGACTATTAGAATATCTACCATTTATTGAGCCCTTACTTAAAAGCACCAGATCCTGTAACAAACAATTTGCATGCTGACTCCTGTCACCTTCAGAACAACATTATGAGGTGGGTATTTTCAACTCAATCTTTAGAGATGATAAATTTATGTCTCTGAGGATAAGAGAATTCATTTGAGATCTCATCATACATAAATGGAAAGATAAGGATTTGAACTCAGTCATCTATGTCTCCTGAGCCTGTTTACATGACTCTAATAGTTTTCAAACTTTTTTTAGCCGTAAAGTCTATTGTTTCAGCCAAATCTCACATGAAAGCTTGCAATACAGCTAAAATCAGAATAGATATCTGCCTAGCACAGCTTCAAAACCACTGCAGTGCACTGGGCTGATTTTCAAAAAAGAAGGCCATTACAAAGAAGTCAGAGGACTGAACGAACCCCTAAAAATCTGTTTGACTCATAGTATTGGAATCAGTCACTTGTTCTAGAATATACTAAAATGTTCTGGAACATTTTAGAATATCTAAGACAGTCTATAAAAATGGAAATGTTTCATTCCATGTTGTCCAATATGATAGTCACTAGCCACAAGTGCTACTGAACACTAGAAATGTAGCTAATGAACTCAAAAACTGAATTTTTAAATTAAATTTAAATTTAAATTAATTTATACTTAAATTTAAATAGCTACACAAATTATAAGTTGGCCTTAGTATACCAGCCTCTATCTCATACTTCCTTATTATCTTCAAAGTACAATAGAGTCATAAAGACTGGAGGAAACTTAAATGCATATTACTCAGTGAAAGAAGCTAATCTGAAAAGGCTACATACTGTATGATTCCAAAGATATGACACAATATAAAAGGAAAAACTATGGAGACAGTAAAGAAATCAGTGCTTACCGGGGATTAGCGTGAGAGAGGAATAAATAGGCTGAGTACTGAAGGTTTTTAGGGTAGTGAAAATACTCAATATGATGCTGTAACAATAGATACAAATAATTATACAATTGTTCAAACCCATAGAAAATGGATTATAACAATAAGAGTGAACCATAAGGTAAACTATGGACTTTGAGTGATTATGATATGTCAATGTAGGTTCATCAGTTGTAACAAATGCACCACTCTGGTGTGAGATATTGATAATGGGGAGGCTATACACGGTTGGGGGCAGAGAACTTATGGGAAATCTCTGTACATTCCTCTTAAATATGCTACAAACATAAAGCTGTTCTAAAAAATATAATCTTACACAAACACACACACACACACACACACACACACACACACACACACACACACACACACAGTCTAGATCTCAGGTATCGAAAAAGCTCTGGCAGAAAATGCTCACCAAAGAGCCAAGTGCTTCTCTACATTTCCCTAATTCCCTTGCAGTTAATTTGGAGCTGTGTGAATAGATGTGGCCAAAGAGCTTTGAGTAGAAGTGACACATGGCACTAAGGCTGAGGCAATTAAGACTTAGCGTGTCTTAATATCCTTCTCTCTCTTGGGGGGCCACGTGTTCCAAACAACATAACAAAAAGATATGAGAAGGTATGTCATAAGAGAGAAATAAGTCTTCATTGCCTTAAGCCTCTGAGATTTCAGGGTTAATTGTTACAGCAGCACTGTGTTGCCTAAGCTGACTAATAAATAGTAACAAAGAGAACACCCAAAATTCTTGGCAAAATAAAAACAACAGAGAAGCAGCAAAAGCAAGATTCATAGAGGTGAGGAAGCAGAGACAATAAATTCCAGTAACAGTAGCGCTGATTTTTGTGCTTTACTCTGGGGGAGAGAGGAGGCATTTTTATAATTGCCATTCAGGTTCATAATAGCAGATAATTAGGAATGGTAATCTCCATTATGTTATCCTCCAGTTTGCTTATAAAGAAAAGTTTTCCCACGCTAAACACCATCTTGCTTCTTCCCTTTAGAAAGAGTCTTAGCCAATTATGTTATATAAGTGGAGATTATAAAACCTGCATTAGCAATAATTCCTCTGGCAGCCCCAGGTCCCTGGAGTTGTCACTTGGCAATTGTTTAACAGGACAGATATTGTACCTTTGATATTGGGGGTAATGTAAGAAATAGACATTTATGGCCACAACTAATCAGACAATACTTCCTTTTGCTAAAGGTAATTCTGACTGTGATGACTGCTAAATCCCACCAGTTCTCTGCTCTTCCCCAGTTTAAAGAGAGTGCCAGTTGAACACCATTAGCTAAGACCCACTTTATCTTTTGCTGAAAAGGTGCATTTGTTCAATAAATATTTACAGAATGCCTTTCCTTCCAGATATATAAGCCATTCAGAGATTTCTCTGCAGGAACATCTTAGATTACTGCCCATGGATGTCTAGGACATAGTCCAGATGTCTACAGCTATCTCCCTGCCCCTCAAAGATGCAGGAGAATGTAAAATATTATTTACCAATTTCATGGCCTGATGAGAGTTTCCAAAGCCTTCAGGATAGCATATCGCAGTGTAGTGTGAGGGAGTAACCTCAAGGCCAAAGAGCCCAGGTATGAGTCTGGGTTATGCTACCTGCTAGTGCTATGATTATAGACAGTTACTCTCTCTGTACCTCTGCATGGTGGACACTGAAAGGGTACTGCCTAAATCTCCTTGGATTCCCTTAACTGATTCCATTAACCAATTTGAACACACTTTGTTCCTTTTATCCCATGCCCTTCAGAAGACCACCATGGACTTCTGGAGCCATTTCATTCAAAGAAACTGAGAGAGCCAGAAGTGCCTAGAAGTTTACAACACCTGGGACAGCTACAGTCAATGACTGGTATAGGAATATCAAAGTCCAGTGACCTTGACTCTGTGCAGGACAAACTCTGCTGTGTAACTCACCTCCAAAGCTCCTGCACCAGATCAGGCTGAGGCTGAAATCTAACCTTGGAGTGGCTGTTTCCTTACCCTACCTCGTTTCTCCTACTCCTATGCCAATTTCCCCAAGGAAAACTTTCTCTTTTTTTCTTGTAATAAAATTTTTATTATAGAGTAGTGTTTGATTTACAGAAAGTTTGCAGATAGTACAATATACTATACTTCCCACATGTGGGTTTTCCATATGCCCCCATTTCCAGTTTAGTCTGTTATTAACATCTTCCATTAATATAATACATTTGTCATAATCACTAAATCAATGTTGATACATAGTTATTAAGTAAAGTCCATACTTTATTCAGATTTACTTAGTTTTTACTTATGTTTCTTTATCTGTTTCAGGATCCCATCCAGGATCCCATATTATATTTAGTCATCATATCTCTTTAGGCTCATCTGGGCTCTGACAGTTTCTCAGACTTTGTTTTTGGTGGCTGTGAGAGTTTTTGAAAAGTACTGTCAAGTGTTTTATAGAATGTCCCTCAATTGCGATTTGTCTGATGTTTTTCTCATGATTACACTGGGGTTATAGGTTTTGGGAGGAAGATCACAGAAGTCCCACTTCCATCTCATCATATCCTGGATATATACTGTCAACATGATTTATCATTGTTGTTCACCTTGATCACCTGGCTGAGGTAATGTGTGTCAGGTTTCCTCACTTTAAATTTACTCCCCGCCTCACACACACACTGTAGTCTTTGTAAGGAAGTCACTATGTACAGCCCACTCCTAAGGAGTAGGGAGTTTTGCTCTACCTCCTTGAGCATCAAATATCTATGTCAAGTGCATCCCTCTTCCATTTCCTAGGAGGTCTGGCTGCTAATAGCTCACACATTCTCCCTTTTCCAGAATACAGTACTTGGAGAACCAAAAACACCTTGGCCAGAAGGGTACATCATTTCTCAGAAGCATCCTATAGTCAATGACTAGCTGATAAGGGTGGATAAAAGACCAATCCCATTGCCTCAAATCAGAGGACAACTACTTGGGGCATTTTGTGCCCCAGAGACCCCCATGGATTACACCAAGGCTAGACTTTACATAAAGCTAAGTCCTGGCTCATCTTCTTTCCTTTCCCTATCCTACTGCCCTTACTCACTCACAGGTTTTTTTCTTAAGACCAATCCTTCAGTAAATCACATGTATATAAATCCCAGATCAGACTTGACCTCCAAGAAACCAAACCTAAGGCAGCTGGCAAACAGGAATGGTCTTGGGAAAAAAATAAAAGTCTGATGTTGAATCATTTTGGGGATGGTAGGCAATGAAGATTCCCATTATCAGAGCTGTGTAGAGCACTGATCATCCATGATGTGTGGGGACAATGCAATTGCAAAGACTTTTACCAGGGATGAACTGGAGCAGGTTACAGGCAGAAAGGGAGGCACTACCTCATTCGGTGTCTCTGGCATTTGAGCAGTAAGGGAGTGAGGGGAGATATAATTAGAAGAGCTGTGGTATTGAGTGTTTATTGATTTAAAAACTTTTGATTGATGCTTTGAGGAGGGATAATGACAGAAAGAAAATAAATTTTCAAATTCCAGGAGAAAATAACCTGGAATAAAAGAGCAGGCATCCCTGGGATTCCCATCCTGTCCCTTGATGCTCTAAGAAGCTATGCCACCTAAGAGGGTGTTCCCAAATGATCCTCTAGTCTATACATGTATGATATCAACATTTCTAGCTACTCAGCCAAACATATTAAAACAGGAAATCAAACTGGTTATTCAGCCTTATGGACCTAAGCAAAAAAGAGACTAAGGAATCTTAGACTTTACAGCCTGTGGGTTTTGTGAAAGAGAGAGTTTCTCTGTCACAGAGCTTGCAGCTTTTCCCAATTCAATTAATTGGAATCTTACAGAAAAGCAAATACTATAAAATAAAAGACTCAAACATCTGGGTCCCCAAGCACAATCCAGTGGAAAACACTAATATAATGCACTCACAGTTTGTGGATGGGAATTTTAAGAGCTTTTATTTCTAAGAACCACTGCTCAGAGAGAGTGTGGCTTCTTTTTACAGCTGGTGCACAAAACAGGTTTAGATGGTGGTTTTTCTTAGAATGCAATTTAGTGAGGCAATTCCAGTGTATTCATTCAATCAAAGTATATTAATTGAGTGTCTGTTTGGGGCCAGCCATGGTGTTAGGATATAATGGTGAGAAAAGTAGACACAGGTCATTTCTGTCCTTACAGAGCTCAAGGTCTAACTCCATTTTAAAAACTCCTGACCCAGCAAGAGAGAGTCATAGAAAGAAGGCAGCCCCAATCGGACATGTCACAGTCAGTCAAGGGACACAGACGGAATGAGGCACCTTCGCTCTCTTTCCTTCCTCTTAGAGCTCCCTATTGTCCAACCCAACCAGAAGCCAGAAAACCCAAGAGTGCTATTGATGGAGTTCATGCAGATGAGCAACTGAGAGCACTGAGCAGAAAAAGGGAGGAGCATGCACCTGGAGGAACAATGAAAGATACCCAGTGCACAGTCATGACCCAGTAACTATTATCTCAGCATACTACTCCCCTCTGGCTGGCTCCGTATAACCTCCAGGATACTCTCATAGTGTTATGTGTCATAATTTTTCTCTCATTTAATTCTAAATTAAATAATATGTTCTAATCGATATAACTGGTTCTTGTCTTCCCATGTAGGAAATTTTTATTTTCTTATATAGCTTTTTAACATATAATGCTCATTCCTCTTTTTCTATGTGACCTATTTATTTGGAGCAAATTGAGAACTATGGAATTCCTAAAAGATCATATTTAGCCTTTTGGTATAATAATATTGATGGAGATAAAAACCTATAAAATCCCAATTTGACTGCCAATTTGTGTTCAGAGCCACTTTCAAATGAGAGCTCATGAGATTGTTGAAGAAAAGACGATCTGAAAATGGTAAATATATGCCTAAGGGATAATAATGTATAATCAGAATTGTTACTATTAAATGCTCACTTGATACCACCAAGAAGAGTTTTATAGCAAAGGACGACCTTGAAAGCAATGCAGCCTAACACTAAGCTATTGATGGTTAATATGATACTAATGGTATTATTAAAAATAGTAACATTGGTACATATCATTTTCAAGTGCCTACTAAGTGCTTGACACTTAGTATCTTAGTGATACTATACTCAACACTTTATACATATTAATCTCATTTAATATTCTATTCATATGATTAATATTCATTTTAGATACATACTCAAAATGATATTATTACGAGATTTTTATTTTATACGTTTCTTCTCATTCAATACTTAAATTAATATTATTCCAGCATTTTTATATATACAACTGTGTATACTGTACACATTCAATCTCTTTTAATACTCAGATATTATTTCAGCATTTTCATACACGTACTTTTATGTGTATGATTTATACCTTCACCTCATTTAATACCAAATGTTATTATTTCAGTTTTTCTACACATTATTTTATGCATTTTTATACTTTTTATCTCATCTAATACTGAAATTGATATTATCATCCCAGTTTTACAGCACAGGATCCTGATGTACAGGGCATGTGTGAGTAATCACTCGAACCATGAAGCTGGTAAGCACTGGAATGAGGCTGAAATGCAGGCCCGCCTGGCCCCAGTGCTATTTCTCTCTCCATCACAAATAAAATTTCTCCCCCAATGGTGAAAGCTGACTGCAAAGTCCTCAATGCAGGCCAGGCGCTGTGCTATCTTTTTTGTGTGTGTGTGCACTTTTTGCATTTGCTCTTCACAACAACCTTATAAGGTGGGTTCTATTTTCAATCTCTATTTTGCAGAGCTCAAAAATGGCACCCAGACAAGTTATAGTAATTAAGGGAGACTTGTACTATCCAGACATCTGCTGGGAATCTGGCTAAAAACAGACAGTCTGGTGAGTTGCTACAATGGGTTCTGTTTCATCCTTTCGGTGACAATGAAGCAATGAGTGCTGACCTGTGACTGAGGGCTTAGCCTGGGTTAAGGAAAAAAGATGAGTTATTGATGATGGGGTAGCAAAAGGTCAAAGGAAAGTAACACTTTTCCTGAGGTTCCTAATCATATGGAAAGAGAAAAACTAGCACTGGCATGTACAAACCCTGAATTCTTGCATCTAGATTTTTTTTAAACTTGGTATATCAGAGTTCTGCAATTGTAAGTGACTCTGAGTAAATAACTACAAATAAAAGTATAACCGTCCGTTTTATATAGAGAAAACCCCAGCATGGCATTTCATAGACTCAATAGTTATATGAGTTAAAACAGATAGAAGATTCTAAAGAAAGACAGTAAAAATGAAATCGCAAATTGCTTCAGTGAGAAAGAAAATGGGTGAAGCCAGCAAGGTGCCACTGTGGCTCTCTGAAGGCACTGGGTCTTAAAAGGCCCAATAACAAAGACAGAGCATGTTATCAGAGAAAGACAGAGGCATGGCATCCACACGGACCTGGAGGAATGCTTTGGCAAAGGGAAGAGCCCAGAATTAATGTAGGCAACAGCCAAAGAAAGAAGATGGAGGATGCACGGCACATTTCACTGACCTTGGTTGTTACAGGTTTGGGCTCCGGAGTCTGATGGAGCTGAGTTGGAATTCAAGTTGTGGTATAAACTAACCTAGTGAACTTGGGAAGGCCCTTCTTCCAAACATCGATGGAGCTAATGTCCTTTTTTCCTTCAAGTCTTGGTTCACACAGTCACCTTCTTGATGAGGCTACCCTGACCATTCTACTTGACCATTCTGCCACCCCTTCTCTCTCCTCGCACCCAATCCAGCACTTTTAGTCTCCCTTTCCCTGTTCTACCCTTTGTTCTTCCATAAGACTAATCTTTAATAATACTAAGTAAGTTTATTATTATGTCTAGTGTAATGTTTATTGTGCATCCCAACCCACCATACACACTAGGGCAAGAGTGTTTGTTGGTGTTGTCCAAAGATGTATCTCCAGTGCCTAGAATAGTACCTGCACATAGGGTGCTTAATAAATACTTGTTGAACAAATGAAATCTCTCTGTCTCATCTATAAAATGGGGACAATATTCACTGGGTTTTATGAGGATTAAATAAGATGATGCAGGCAAAAACACTCAGTACATGCCTGGCAAAAAGTATTTAGACGTAGGCAATTACAATGCTTTTCATATCCATTAATTTTCTCATTTGATCCTCACATTAACTCTGAAAAATAATATTTTGCAGATGAAGAAAATGTGATCCATAAAGATAAAGCCAGTTATTAGCCTGATCTAGCATCACAGAAGTTTCTTTGCGGGAACAGTATAAAAAGAAGACTAGAGAACAGGCAAAGAAATTCACTCCCCATTTCATTCAAGCCTTTTCCAGCAAAGGGTGGTTAGCTAGCCCCAGACTTACTACCACAGGAATACAATTTCAGAAACAGTGATTGGATATATGTTCAGTGAACATTTTATTTCCTAGTATAGTGATCATTAGAAATTACTTTGGTTCACTAGAAGATATTTGTACTAAATAATAGTATTTCCTTTTTTAATAATGTTACTGTGACAACAGAGGAAGGCTGTAGGCAAAGCACAATGTATCTTGATTTCAAGAGGGTACATATAAGGCCCCTTTAGACCTCATGCATAATATGATGAAATGTGGATTCACTTGTTGAATTTATCACCTAGACCTAAGACCAGCAAACTTTTTCTATAAACGATCAGACAGTAAATATTTTAAATTTTGCAGGCCATATGGTCTGTCGTAACTACTCATTTTCACCATTGCAATGTAAAAGCAGCCATAGACAATATGTAAACGAATAAGTGTGGCTGTGTTCCAATAAAACTTTATTTACAAAAACAAGCTGCAGGCTGAATTTGGCTGACAAGCTGTTGTTTGCTGACCCCTAGCCTAAATAGTTGAATTACTGTACCCTCTGTGTGCCATGGACTGAACTAACAAAGAATCTCTAGTGCAGTGATATGAGAATAAGCTGACTATATTTATGAGTGATACAAAGCTAGGAGAAATATCCAACATGATAGATGACAAAGTCAAAATTTAAAATTAGGCTGGGAAGCTAATATTATCAGCCTGAATTAAGATGATATAAGTTAAAGTCTAAAAGTTTATTGTTCTTTGATTAACAAGACATCATCAAGAATGAAACCAACTACATTCCACCAACACAACAAAGGGAAAACTGTATTTGGCAGACATCACTTAAAAATGATCTGGGGTTGGCCATAGTGTCACTCATTATTTAGTCACTTATGCATTCATTCATTCACTGACTTGTTTAGTTTTCAGCAATAAGCCCAACTGTTTACTATGACCTATGCTTATGAAGTGGTTTTGACAATAAATAAAATAGTCTCAGTCCTTAGGGACAAACAAGATAATCTATTAGACAAGAAAGATACCCCTTTACTTATTCATTCATTCATTTATTCATTTCTTTGTTTTCTTTCAACAACTAAATATTGCAAACTATGATGTGGCAAGGCAAATGAGATTTAGTCTTTGCCTTTGAAGAACTCTGAATATATTCTCGAAGACATATATATAAACAGAGCAGTCACAATACAGCATGGTATATGTTGTTTCAGAAATATAAATCAAATGCTGTGTGAGTAGAGAATAAAACAGCTAATTCACCTTAGAGGATTTCATGAAATCTTAACATTTGAGCCATTTCTACAAAGTGGATCAGTTTTACTATCAAATGTTGATATATTCTTTAATGTTTTGTTCTTGGTTACAAACAACCACAAATACTTGTGCTTTGCTTAATGCTCCATTTACTAAAATCATCTATTAGATTGTAAAACAAAATTTTCAAAACAACTCTTTTGATAATGCAAATGTTGCTTACAAATTCAACTAATCTCTTTTAAAGAAATTAAACTGTAATTTCAAGTGTAGTCTCTTAGTTGGATTTTCTGCAGAAACATTCCCCGATCAAGGTTTGGGTATGCATAATGTGTTTGGGATTTCTAGAGACATGGGGTGGAGAGGGAGTATTGGAGAATCAGTCCAGGTAAGGCGAGTCATCCCAGAAGGGTATGTTATCAGAACAGCTATCACAGCTGGCAACTAAAACTTAATCTTGCAAGAAAGCTCTGGGAAATGATATAAAGCTATGCCTCAAAATTATCCTGGCTAAGGAGCAAGGGAACTAAGGTATTTATCCTCTCACACCTATCAGTCATTGGGTAGAGGCTGTCATAGGATGGTTATGAAGATAATTAATCCAAGGCACTTCTAGTCTACCTGGAAGTGTACCCTGTGCACATATGCAGGTGGGTTCTGGAAGCCTGTGGACAGCCCACAGACAAAGATGTAGAACAGGCTATTGGGAGTTTGGCTGGAGTACATAGAAATGGGGCTCTGAGTGCACATGGGTGAATACTACTAGTAGCTGCTATGTACGCTATGTATGAGTCTTGAAAATTTCAGACACCTTCAAGACAAAATACACAGATATATAATGCTTACAAATGATCCAAAACCAATTCCAGAACAACACCATCAAGCATTCCATTCATTGCTTCATTATATTCCTCTTTGTACTTCTAACTTTCTAGAGTTATTGCTATGCAGCTTTTGTTTATTCTAGGGTTTTCACTGTAATAGCCTGACAACTTTCCTGGTTGTAGTTATTATACCACATTCAAAGTGAAAAGATAACTTCGCAGATCAGCTGAGGTTAAAGATCCCCTAAAGTAATGCAACCCTTGTCATAAGGCTGAGAAAGCCCATTCAGTATATCCTAAAGATGTAACTTTCTAGACCCATCTTTTCATATAGGTTTTACTTTTTAGTAACTTGGGGATCTCCCCAAAAACTGTATACTTTGAATGTCTTGTTTGGCCAACATTACACCTCTTTGCCTCTTATGCTGTCATTTTAATTTATCGACCTTGTCTATCAGTATTATTTAAAATGTATAAATTTCTGTTTCAATTTTATTATAATCTCTACAAATTTATTGAGGTTTCATCTCCTAGGAGATAAGTAACTGAGTCTGTATACTTAGCAAGACTCTCAAGGACTTTGGCTAATTAATCATTTTGCAGCACTAGGTTGAATCCTCCTTCTGCTCAGCCATTACGCATGACCATCAGTGCTGATCTGTCCTGCCTGAACTCTAAACACAATTGCTTTGATATTTTTGGAATTACTTGACTTATGCATACTTGCCCAGTTTATTCTTTCTTAATTGCCCTCAGAGAAGCAAGTACATATTTCTATTTCATATACAAATACTTGAAGAATATCAAAATATTTACTTATATGGGGAATGTTATATCTCTATGATAAGAACAAAAACTCTGGAGCCAAATGGCCTGGATTTAAATTCGGAGTCTCGAAATATAAGACATGAAACAATAAAATGCATAGAAGAAAACATAGGAACCAAACTCAAGAACCTTGGACTTAAAGAGGATTTTATGAATTTGACCTCAAAAGCAAAGGGAGCAAAAGCTAAAATAAATGAATGGGACTACATCAAACTAAAAAACTTCTGCTCAGCAAAAGGAATTATCGACAAGGCAAAGAGAGAACCATCCAAATGGGAAAATATATTTGCAAGCAACACCTCAGATAAGGGCCTAATATCCAAAATATACAAAGAACTCATACAACTCAATAACAACAAAAAAAATAAATGATCTAATCAAAAAATGGGCAGAGGACCTGAAGAGACACTTCTCCCTAGAGGACATACAAATGGCCAACAAATATATGAACAGATGCTCAAATCGGTAGCCATCAGGAAAATGCAAATCAAAACCACAATGAGATGCCACTCACACCTATTAGAATAGCTATAATCAACAAGACAAGTAATAACAAATGTTGGAGAGGATGCAGAGAAAAAGGAACCCTCATACACTGCTGGTGGGACTGCAAATTGGTACAGCCACTATGGAAAATAGTATAGAGGTTCCACAAAAAACTAAGAATTGATCTACCATATGATCCAGCAATCCCTTTACTGGGTATTTACCCCAAAGACTTGAAAACCCACATCCAAAAAGATATTTTCACACCGATATTCATTGCAGCATTATTCACAGTGGCCAAGATATGGAAGCAACTGAAGTGTTCTACATTAGATGATTGGCTAAAGAAGCTGTGGTACATATATACAATGGAATATTACTCAGCCATAAGAAGAGATGAAATACATCCATTTGTAATAACCTGGATGGGCCTTGAGATAATCCTGCTAAGCAAAATAAGCCAGACAGAAAAAGTTGAAAATCACATATCACTTATATGTGGAATGTAAACCTACAAGCAACAAATGAGCAGGACAAACAAACAGAAACTCATGGACATGGACTATAGACTAATGGTTACCAGAGGGTAGGGAATAGGGGCGAAGCGGGGAGATAGATGGTGTAAAGGGGTCAAATATGTGGTGACAGAAAGAAATCTAACTATGAGAGGTGAACATACCGTATAAATATATATCTATGCCTAACTGTTAAAGTGTATAGCTGAAACTTACCGGATTTCATTAACCAACGTCACCATAAAAAATATATTTAAAAAAAATAATAAAGAGCAAATTAATTAATTGATTGATTGATTGATTGATTAATTAATTGATTAATTAATTCGGGGTCCCCCACTCACCAGCTGTGTGACCTTGAAGAGGTCACTTAAACTCTTCAGGCCTCCATCTCCTTATTTGTAAAATGAGACTAATAGAACCTATTTGGTAGTGAATATAACATGAGTTATTAGATGTATGGCACTTAGCATGGTGCCTGGCATGTAGTAAGCCCTAGGTAATCATTTGCTCTTATTACTATTACTGCGAGGATTACGATGCACCAACTTTCCTCTATTTATTAAAATCGACTCAAGCATTGAACATATCCTATGATATTTACCTTTCATATAAAAATTACCTTATATAGCTTATATCAATTGTATTGAGTAGCTCTACTCATAGCCTTTCACAGACATAACTCTTCCTAATTAACTATAATTACTTCTACCATTTTTCCCACTACTAATGCTGAAATTGACACCATTTGTTTGAGTTCCTTTCAGCTGGTTTCTTTGTCCATTCAGTGCATTCTGGTGATTCTGAAGCAGTTTTGCTTTCCGGCAGAAAGAGGGCATTCCAAATCCCCATCTCCCTTCATCCCCAAAGACATGGAATCAGTATGCTGGTTTTTTTTAGTACAATCAGCAACTGAAATCTAGGTACTTACTGGGATTGATGCTGGGCAAAAATGTGTCAGTTGCCACCGTTGATGAGCTATTTTTAGTAATGACAGAACTATGTTATTTTAAAATTGTGAGTTCTCATTTACATCCCTTAATATAAAAAAATTCATTTGTGATATCCCACTTTACAGCTAGCGTGGGGTCTCTTGATTACTAAGATTTTATCTCATCTTCACAGCAGAAAGGAGGATGGAAAAGGGAGGGTATGGAAGGCAAAGAGAAGATTATGAGGAAAGGCAGAGTAGGAAAGAGCATGCCATGACCTAGACCATAATAAGAATTGAGGGAAGAGACTTGTGGGGAATCTACTATTGTGTGATTCTTGGACTCTGAAGTTGCTTCCTCCTATCTCTCTGCCCAAGGCAAATCCCATTACACTACACTTTTATAACCCCATGTATCTCTCCTTGTACTACTTATCACAGTTGCAATTTTACATTTTTGTTTGGCTCAGATGTCTGTGCCTTCCATTAACTATAAGTTCCAGAATGCAGGGAATGTGCTAGGGAGAATAACAAATTCAAAAACAAAGATGGAGTAATCCACTGTAATTTTTCTCATTCAGCTAAAATGTAGTTGGATGTTTGGGAGGCAGCCTTGCACAAGTGACTCAGAAATCCAAGCTTCTTCCATTTAGCGGTTCTACCAACCCCTGAGGCTTGAGTATGCTTCTCTGGATCTGTTACATTTGAACAGCAGCTGAAGGAAGAGAGAATAGAGGATCATGCATGGAGAATTTCAATAGACTAGACCTGGTGGTAGTGGTTATCATGGTGAACCATTCTGATGTGGGTGAAATCATACAGTGTTTTGTGTTTTTGTAACTGACTTATTTCACTTAGTATAATGTCCTCAAGGTCCATCCATGTTGTAGCATGTGACAGGAATTCCTTCCTTTTTAACACTGAAAAATATTCCATTGCATGCGTATACTGCATTTTGTTTATCCATTCATTTATTGGTGGACATCTGGGTTGCTTTTACCTCTTGCAATATACTTAAGACTACTGAGCTATACACTTAAAAATGGTTAAGATGATTTTTAAAAAATAAGAGATATGACTGGGCAGCCTCTAACAGTCTGCCCCCTTAGTGATCGAAACTGAGATGAAATAACCTCTTGGACTGACAGTGGATAGAGATCTAATGTGCCCAGCCTCCACCCTCCCTTAGGGGCAATAATAGTTTTAAAAGATTGCTTCCAAGATTCCCAAAGTCCTCATGTGTCTGATGGCATCCTTAAGCTATGAGATCTTCAACATGGACTGCCACACACTCTGGATCCAGAATGTAAGAGCCCAAAATACTGACATTCCAACTCTCTCAGAATTTCTAAGAACTCCACTTCCAAATCTACATTCTCTTCCTCTGCGACATTTCCCATTTATGAATATGGAATACAACTTGTGATCATAAGTTCTGGCATTGAGATCAAACAAATCTAGGTTTGCAGACTGGTTTCCACACTCATAATCTCTGTGCTTCAGAAAGTTAATTAATTTACTTGAGCCTCCGTTTCCTTGGCAGAGAAATAAGACTAATGTAAATTCACTCTTGGATATTTTCGCCAGATCCACTCACTATACATTTGCACCCTGCTCTGTGCTCGGTAGACCAACCTTTATTGACTATACCAATAGTTCTCAACTAAGATAATATGGTCCCCTCAAGAGACATTTGGAAAATATGGAGACATTGGGGGCATCATAGGTGAGGGAGTTGCTATTGGCATTTGTCAGTAGAGGCCAGGGATACTATTAAACATCCTATGGTGCACAGGAGTATTCGCCACACAAAAACTTGTACAACTCCAAATATCAGTAGTGCAGAAGTTAAACTCTGGAGTACATCAAAAGTTATCTGGCCCTTTGACTTCTGGTTGGTGTTGGCCAATGGGGAGCCCTAGCAAGAATCAGGAGAGGGAAGAGTAGGAGGTCAAGCTGTTCATTCCCTTTGCTCCACTCCAAGGGATTGCCTTAAGTTGGCTGTGTCCCTCTCCCATAGGCCCCTGTTCCACTCAAGGTAGGCTTTTCTTCTTCTGGGATCAGGCAACTGCTGCCTATGCTCATCTCTTTGACCTAAGGGTGGCAGCTCTGTTGATACTGACCCCAGTGTACCACATGTCCTCTTGAGGTTCCTCTGTGCCTTGCCCAACCTTTGTAAATAATCTCTTTCAAATAAACCCTGTTCAAATTATCCTAATTCGGGAGAGGAGTAGTTGGGAGGCAGGGTGGAAAAAATTATCTTAATTTGACGATCTGTTTCTTTTGGGATACTTAGTGATATCAGTAACATCATAAGACTGTCATAAGGTTTCAATAAGATAATAGAAACATCTGGCACAGTGCAAGGCCTGTCATGAATGTTTAGTAAACCATGGCCTTCTCAGGGTCCCACTTTAGGCATTGCTGTTACTCCGGGTACAATGGACAGATGACCCTTCCTTCACATGAGCCACCAGAAAATTTTCTCCCTTTCTAATGTGTAGCATACTTAGATCCTAACAGTAAATCTTTTTTTTTTTTTTTTAATAGCTATGTTCTAGTGTCTAGAGATGGTCATTCTGCTATAGGGCTCAAATATGGCATTAAAATATGTTATGAGTTGAAAAACCTTTGCAGAAATTCCAGGTCTCTCTCTGCTCTCAGAATGCAAGACATATTTGTGTTTCTGTGACATAAATTTGAAAGCAATGTCCATGCTGGCCTTTTTCTTTCCAGGTTTCCTGACTCAGTAGTAAGAATGAATGAGCACAATTTTTATTCCTTGTGGCAGGAGGAGAAAGGTTGGACTACAGCCTCTGCAGATATGGCTGAACGAGTTTCAAACTAAGCAAAGGAAATTGCCATGCTCCTGCCCAAGACAGCGTGAGACCTTGGGCAGTTTCACCATTGGTGAAACATAAGACCAGAGTCTAGGAACAGAATGTGTTTGAGGACCTGTGGGAACAACTGAGGTGGCTTATTCACTTATTCATTAATTCCAATATATATTGATACTTGAGAGTAACTCTGACTTTTTCATTAAATCGATCTATCCTATGCCGTCACATTCAATACATAGAACAATAATAATTATAGACAATATTCACTTTTCATCCACTGTCTACTGCAGATTCTTCAAAAGCTCTATGAGTGTTCCTATTGGCTCATTTTAAGGATGAAGAAACTGAGACTTGAAGAAAGTCATTTTCCCAAGCTGTGTGGTGGTGAACTAGGATTTATACGCAGACAGATAGACTCTAGAATTAGACCAGTCTGAGTGTAGGGAAGTTACTTTACTTTGCTGACCTTCTTTCCTCTATAACACTGGTATTATCGTGCCCATCTCACTGCCCGATCCATGGCCAATGCTAAGGACTAGCAGCTAGCACTATTATTAAGGAGCAAGGAACTCTGAGTCTGGCATCTCTGAGTTTCAATCCTGCTCTGTCTCTAAATAGATATGTCCCCCAGGCAAATCATTTGACCTGCCTG
>NW_011888810.1:1149601-1190165 GCF_000151845.1 Pteropus vampyrus
TGCCGTCACATCCAATACATAGAACAACAATAATTATAGACAATATTCACTTTTCATCCACTGTCTACTGCAGATTCTTCAAAAGCTCTATGAGCGTTCCTATTGGCTCATTTTAAGGATGAAGAAACTGAGACTTGAAGAAAGTCATTTTCCCAAGCTGTGTGGTGGTGAACTAGGATTTATATGCAGACAGATAGACTCTAGAATTAGACCCGTCTGAGTATAGGGAAGTTACTTTACTTTGCTGACCTTCTTTCCTCTATAACACTGGTATTATCGTGCCCATCTCACTGCCTGATCCATGGCCAATGCTAAGGACTAGCAGCTAGCACTATTATTGAGGAGCAAGGAACTCTGAGTCTGGCATCTCTGAGTTTCAATCCTGCTCTGTCTCTAAATAGATATGTCCCCCAGGCAAATCATTTGACCTGCCTGGGCTCAGTTATCTCACCTGCAAGTGTTAGATAATAATGTCTGCCCTTATAGGGTTGTGGTGAGGATTCAAACAACAAATGCAGAGGTCTCCAAAGTAGAGTGTGCACAACTCCAAGGTAGGGTGCTGAAAGAAATTATCAAATTTTGTTTTCTAACTTATTTAATTCACCTTAAAATAAAAAAAGAAAATTAAACTTTACTCATATTTATGTATGCACAGATGCTTGACACCATATTTGATCTATGCATCAGCTTTTTTCTTTCTTCTACAATGCAGAGTAGCTGGTGACATCCCCACATGCCATTCATTTCTTTCTAGCAAATTACCTTGTGTGGCAATTTATGTGTGCTCAGGTAAGGATCCCTAAATTTGGCCTCTGTGAGGAGTTTGGACACAGTCATGAAGGAGATGGAGTGATGCTGAAGGGATCCAATTGTATTTGTATTTTCAAAGGACAGTAGTAATGATAATAATAATAGCATGGTATGTAATATTAAAGAAATTACTGATAATTGTGGATTTAGGAATTTTAATAACCAGTTTTAAACTGACAAACTCACAATTAGTGACTTAAAAAAAACATTTCTGCTAAGAATCTATTTATAAAATACTAACAAGCTAAGTGTAAGTAAACTGAAAATGGCAGAGCTCACCTTTCTTCCACTTCTGTTAGGGTTCTTCATGGGCCACCCCACAGGTAAAGAAAATGATATAATCTGAGCTGATTAAATGTTGCCCCAGCCCAACCAGAGAAAATTATCATAAGATGGTTTCAAATATGGATTTACAACCACTATCATTAATGACAAATTTGTCTCTGTATAACTTGAGCCTGGAGATAGTAGCTAATGATAGTACAAGGGCACCACAATTACCAAGACATTAAATATTATGTATTCCAAGTTAATTTCATCCTTTTAGAATTTCTTGTTTTGTGTATGTTTTATAAAGTACTCAAAAAGCACCATTTGACAGTCTGTAAGTAACTAATCAAATGTAATCATATTGGTGATATGTGTTTAAAATCATTTTTGTTGGTGGGGCATACAATTTAAAAATCATGGAGACCCTTGAGCTAATGTATATAATAAAGTAATTGACTAAAAAACTGCCATTCAGTAAATGCTCAACAAAAACCAACTGTTATTATTAACAATTTCCTGTTTGTTACACTTACTGCATACGATTAATTTTTCACAAATCTTAAAACGATTTTATGTGAAAAATTTCAAACACCCAGAATGCAGAGAGAATAGTTTTATGAACTCATATGTACCCTTATCCAGCTTCTACAATGATCATTTTGCCAACTTCCTTTTATCTTTTCCCCCACTTATTTTTATGGACTATATTAAAGTAAATCTATAACATTTCAATTGCAAGTAGTTCTCTATGAACCTCTGAGTGATAAAGACTTTTTTTCAAACCACCTCACCATTATCACACCCAAAACAATTGTCAGTAATTCCTTTAATATCATCTACCATGCTATTATTATTGTTATCATTATCAGTATCCTTTGAAAATGCAAATATGATTGGATCCTTCCAGTGTCACCACATCTCCTTCATGACCACATTCAAACTGCTCACAAAGGCCACCATGTAGAGCATGACCTGCCCCTGCTGCCCTCTCCTCTTGGTTTACCACACCATGGGCACAGGCATGCTTCTCCCAGTTCCTTAAACAGCCTCCTCGGTCCCTCCCTGCTCAAAGCCCTTGTATCTGCTGTTCCCTCTGCCTGGATCACTCATCCCCCTGCTCTCCCTCTTGGCTCCTTCTCAACCTTTGAGTCTCAGCTTTAAGGTCACCTCTGTCCTAAGTAGGACCCCAGTTCCTGTTTGCTCTCCCACTAAATAACGTTCATGTATTTCATCAAAAAGTTTAGGTTTGTTCCTTGCTTATTGACTTTCTCCTTCATTTGACTGGGAGGAACCCGTATGTATTAGTCACCAGCTTTTTCCTGGAGTTGAGCTCAGTGCTGGGAAGAAAGTAACAGACAATACGTATCATTGAAAGACTGAAAAGAGGAGTGAAACCATAATCTCACCCCTGCCTCCTTATCTTATCTTCCAGCTTTTGCTTTTTCTGCTCCTTCAACTTGCAAGTTGTCCTCTTCCCTCTCAAGCCAAGTATCTGTCTTTTCATACCAAATCTGTCTTTTCATATCAAGTCCAGGTTAGGTGTGACCTTCTTGGGGAAGCCTAGATTGCTTCTGTGCTTGCTCTCTGTGCTTGCTCTCTGTGCTGACTTTCATCACCGAGTTTATCCTATCAACCATTATCTCTCACCTTCACCACACTCTGTGCTCCTTGAGAACTGTCATGGTAAAACATATGTATCAACATGACTGGACTAAAGTGGTAAAATATTGTTTCCAAATGTGTGTAGGAGTGTTTTGGGAAGAGATTAGCATCTAAATCCGTAGACCAAGTAAAGAAGGTCTGCCCTTACCAAAGCAATGGGGCACCATGTAATCTATTGAGGGCCCAAATAGAACAAAAAGTCAGAGGAAATTCAAACTTACTCTCTCTTCTTGAGCCAAAACATCCATCTTCTCCTTCCTTTGGACATTGGTTCTCCTGGTTCTCAGGACTTTGGGTTTAGAATAGAACTATTAGCTTTCCTGAGCCTCCAACCCTTTAAGTAAATCTAGAATAATCAGGATATAAGCTCCACTAGGAAAAGCTTCTGTAGGGGAGGGATTTTTATGTGTATGATTCCCTGCTGTATCTAAAGTGCCTGTAACATAGTAGGTGCTCAGTGAGGATATTTTTAATGAATAAATGAATGGATAAATGAATGGAGCTGATTGAAGAAAGGCAGAGATGTGAAGTGGATGTGAATAGAGACAAGAAAGTAGCTGTTTCCTCACTATCTTCCAGAACCACCTAAGGGAAAAGACCCAAACCCAACAACCCTGTGACAATCAATGCCAGGTCTTTCTCATTTAATCTTGTCTTTATAATGCCCAGCAGAGCCTGGCACCTGAAAGGGCTCAATAAATCATTGTAGATTTTACTCAGCTTGAAATGAATTAGGATTCTCAACACTCTTCATGTCTTTAGTGAAAATTCTATATTAATTCAATCTCTCTAAGTTTTTTTTAGCCCTGTTTTTAAGAGTGTTGAATCATTTCCAACTTATCAATCAAGGTCAGATTTGTCATTGGAGCATCTGCTTGCTAACATGAGTATGTTTGCATTTTATTGAGCTTTCTATTTTTACTAGCCTGACACACTAGTACATGGCAGGCCATCTCCAGATGATGATATTGTAAATGGCGCACCAGTGTCTTGGGGGCTGCTGGTAGGCTGTCTCTGGGAAAAAGGAATGGTTCTGAAGACACACAGATTTTGCAAATTCTGCATTAAATAGAGAATTCTTCAGTGCAGGATTGCTTACCGCCTTTGTTATGCTAATATAAAATTTGATTCCCCTAAGAGAAGGTGTCAAAAGAGGATAATTCTCAAAGTCATTATTGATTAAAACCCTATTTTTTAGGTGTTTGGTAGAATACCTTTTCACAACCTAGAGGTTACCTGTTCCAAGAACATAGTTTTAGAAATGCTGTTTTTAATAATACCAAATCATGATAATTTTTACATTTTCCTAACGACTTAGTTTGCTAAAATGACTGGTCTATCATAACAGAGGAAGATACACACTTGTTCACACTCTCTCAACTGCTCCTATTAAGAACAGAAGCACCAGAATCAAAAGAGATCGTGCTTCACTGTTAGCCTGACTTGGTATGTCTCAGCTCTTCTACTTACCAACTGTGTAACATTGTGCAGGTTAAGTATCTCTCACCCTAGGTTTTTTCATCTATAACAAAACCAATGACACTGTAGATATTATGATAGTCGGAGATGTCTTTGAAAAGGTACTGCAAAGTCTGACATGTAGGAGGTGATATTTCATTCATGGACTGTCAGGCACTGATAAAGAATCTGTGGTTGAAGCTGTAAACAAACAAAGTCCCTGTCCTTGGGAGGTTCTAGCCCAGAAAAGAAAGATAGAAACTTCTACAAGTTCAGCTCCCCAAGTGGTTCTATGCGGCAGCCAGGATGGGCACCAGAACTCTAGGGCAACAGCAGGTGCCATTCATGGAAAGTCTGCAGTCATGTTCTTAGTGAAAGACAAAGAAGCTGTGAGTTGTCCTGTTACTGAGACCTACCTGAATACGGCCTCTGCCCTGTGGCTGCAGCATACCCAAACGGAAAGGATGCCCTGACCCCCCACTCCTCTCCAATGTGATGGAAGTACATAACAGCAGAACATCTGTGCAACCTTACATTGGTGTGCCTTTGGACCCACCCGCCAGGCAGCCCCATGATGAGCATCAAAGACACAAAATGAGACCAGTCAGCTCAAACTCACCTCTTCATCTGAACTGTAAGATGAGGTTTGATGCTGGAGATTGATGCCATGGATACTTATGGGTGACACGCCAGGCCAGAGGCCTGGAGCCCTGTCTAAAGATACCCATACAACTTTTTGAAACTAGTGGCACATGCGTCAATGAACAGATGCCCTATTTTTTACTTCTAATCTAGGAAAGAGGCATGAAAACTACACAAAATTGACTAAATATTAAACCAGGTTGTATCCAGAGTCTGCTACATGCTGCTAGACATGGGAACCTGGCTGATCAGCATATGGCCAGACCATGGGGAACCTAAAGGAAGATTACTGCTGAGATTACTAACAACTACTAACCCATGCCTTTAATGCTGCAGACTCATAACCAGAAAGGAAAACATTTAAATTGAATTCCTTGGATACACATTGTCTGTCTCATTCTTTGTCTTTGAGAGGAGACCATGCCTCTGTGCATAGAGCATTCTTCCTTCTCTAATAAACTTTCCTTTTGTTTCAAACTCTGGCACACACTTAAATTCTTTCCTTCTTGCAGTCAAGGACCCTCTCTTTGTGTGTGAAGGACTTGAGTCCATGCTCAAGGGGATTCTCCCCACCCTGCATAGCTTCTGTCTCCTAATGATAGGACCAGGTGGTCCACTGAGCTGCCTGCATCTTCTTATCACCTGCCTCTCTGGGCTGCCTGCATCTTCTTATCACCTGCCTTGCTTTTCTCTCTCTGCTTGCATCCCTCCCACTGCAGATCTCTTACAGGCATTAGGCATTTAATTGTGCATGCATGCCCCAATTCATTGTGCCTGGGACTTTAGCAAGGGCTGCCGGCTCTAGCTTCTTCACTCTGCAAACTGAGCGTGCACCAACTCCTGTCTTGCTCACTTCATGACTCATAGCTCAACATGTTCTTGTAATTGTCTCATGTTTCGAGCTTGAGAGGAAGATCCTGGTGAGCTCAAGAAGAGGTGAAATATTTAGTTTTTACCAAATGAAGAATACAACTGCATGCACTTCCTTTGTATATCAATTAGCAGCATATGCTGAGAGCAGAACACACTAATAGAGTTACAGAGAAATATAAGGGTTAGGGAGACTGTCACTTCCTCATAGGCTCAGGCAGGAGCACATGCTGCTAACATTGCTATTTCCCAAACAGATTGTCTGAACACCTGCAGACGTTCAAGGATCCTCCTACTCTCAAGTACTCTTCTTAGTGTCTCTTTCAAGAAGATCATCTTAATTCAGGGAGAGATATAATTCAGGGAGAGATATAGTGTTTAGGCTGGAGAAGCTAGATAACAAACAAGCTTCATCTCACATGCCAACCCCAACCAAGCTGTCTGGAATGCTGTGCTGGGAAGGATTCGGAGGCTGCACTTGGGTTCAATGAGATGAAGACTGATATTAGTTAGAATGTTTGCCTGTGGTAGAGCACAGGGCAAGGAAGAAGTCTGTGCATACATTTGACATTTTTGCTAATGAAAAGAGCCTTAACTGAGGAAATGAAGACTGTGGTCTTGGGGAAGTCATTCACTGTCCTCAGCCTCAGTTTCCTGACCTGTAAAATCAAGGTGATGATAATACTTCCCTTACATGGTTATGGTAAAGATCAAATCCAGCAAAACATATAAAACTGCTTTGGGAACCATAAACATAAAGTGATATAGTTGCAAAAATATCTACACTCAAATAACTGTGTGTCGGTGTATTGTGTGTGCGTGCGTGCGTGCGTGTTTGCTTTTCTATTACTCTAGGGAAAGGGTTTTCAACCTTGGCACTATTATTTTGCACTGGATTGTTCTTTGTGGTGGAAGCTGTCCTGTGCATTGTAGGATGTTTAGCAACATTCCTGGCCTCAACCCACTAGATGCCAGTAGCAGCCCTCCAGCAATCAAAATGTCCATCAAAAATGTCTCCAAACATTGCCAAATGTCTGCTGGGGGCAAAATTGTCTGTGGTTAAGAACTGCTAGTCTAAGTTAGTAGTTTTCCCCTCTGGCTGCACATCATACTAGCCTGTAAAGCTTTTAGAACTATATCAACGGTGAGTTCCACGCCCTAGCCAGGAGGTTTTTATTTAATTGGTCAGGAATAGGTGGGGCACCAGAGTTTATTCTCTACATGATTCTAATATACATTACACAGTTGAGGACCTTTCACAGAGCTGTATGGAATCCTTTTTGAGATAACATTTTCTCCTCTCCTATGAGTTTCAGCCCTCCAGGGTTCTCTGGGACTTGGCCAAATGCTCTCTTGGGGAAAGGCCAAGGGTCTTCTCAGAGAGAAATCAGGCAGAAGATCCCCCACACCCCACCCAATATACAATTTCCTTCCTCAATTCAATCACAAAGATTCCATTTTTAATGAGTATATGAACAATTTATCTTTTAACCTATTATTGAAAGAATGTGACAAAGGAAATGATTAAACATAATGGATATCCATGCATGTCCATCTTAAAGCAACTTTTCAAAGACAATGAAAGCCCCAAGATCGCTCTGATGAAATGGAGCTAGACAGAAACGTAGTAACATATGACTCGGTATAAGTGGTAAAATTAAAGGCAAACATTGTTGATGAGCTCACTAGAGCCTGAAGTATTGAAGCACAATATTAGCCTTGGTGGAAAATAACTTCATTGAAATATGTCCTTCCTGCTACACAGCTTTCCTAAGGCTCTGAAAGCATTTCGTCTCTCTCAGTACCTTGCTCTCTTGTCACCAGGCATTTTCAATAGAAAGAACAGAGAAGAGAGTTTGGGAATGAAAGTGAAGGATAATTGAAGTCTTGCCTAGATCTATTGTTACAACTGAATAGTCAGAGAGATAAATACTCGGTCTCTGCACAGACCCTCACAGAAGCACTTCAGTTCCTGGGGCTGGCATAACAGCCAGTAAATCAGCATATACTTACCAAACACCCACAATAAATAAGACTGAGCTAAGCTCTCTGGGGGATACAAAGATCGATAAGACACAGATCCTGCCCTCTAGGTGTTTGTACTCTAGTTAGGGACTTATGAAAACAATCAATAATACTGAATGGTCTACATTTAACTCCAAACTAATGATTTCTAAGAGAGATACTGAGATGGGGGTGGGGGATGAATTCAGGTGAAACTAAGTACAAATTGGATACAGAGGCCATGAAATCCAGTTGGTCCCCAGGCATCACTTCTTATGAACTGATGTGCAGAAGGGCTGTTGGTCTCCTGAATTAAGGGAGGGGATACACCTGGAGTATAGTCGGCTGACTGAGAAAGGCATGGCATGCCCATTTCCTCCTGGGACTCAGCAATCGGCCCTGCATAAGAGATGAGTTACACAGCCAGAAGGAAAGGGATGAGGTAGAGGTTCAGAGGGAAGGGCAACTCCCCTTTATTGTGGCCAGACCAGCAGGGACTTGGGGGCTGTGCAGAGAAGAGGAAGTTCTTGCCCTTCACCCTGAGACAGAAGCAGCCTTCGGGGCACAGCTGTTTTCCACAGAGGAAAATAGGATCTCAGTATGGGGCAAGGATGTGACAAGGATGCTGAGCTTCCAGCATAGAAGCATGACACCTGGGGAGCTTTTAAAACTATATCAATGCCAAGTTCCAAGCCCCAACCAAGAGAGTTTTAGTTAATTGGTCAGTAATGGGTGGGGCACTAGAGTTTATCCCCCAGGTGATTCTAATGTACATTCCTGAGTAGAGACCCTCTCACAAAGCTGTATGAAATCCTTTCTGAGAGAACATAGGGTCTCTTCTCCTGCAGGTTACAGCTCGCACAAGCTTCTTTGGCCCTGGGACCATCAAGGAACTTGATCCCCATTGAGGGTTTGTCTGGGCACATGAGGCACAGGGTCGGACTTCAGGATCGCTGCTATCAATCCACCACCTAATCCAAGCCTCTCTCTCCACTACCTCCTAATAACTGGTCTCCTTGACTTTAGGACATATGTTCCACGCAGCAGCAGAGTAAGCCTTTTAAAATTCCAATTACATCATCACAGAGCCTTACCCTCTTGAATATGGAAAAAATCCAGACTGCCTCCCATGCCCACTGACCTCACAGGAATCACCCTGCCTGCTCCCCAGACTCATTCCCTAACTTTCTTTGTCTTGCTCACTTCTGTGACGTAGGCTTTGTCCTGAACTTAAAACACTCCTAACTCATTTCATGCCTCAGGTCCTTTGAAATTGCTGCTGAGATATCATTCTCCATATATTCTCTTGATTGTTTTATCTCCTCATTCAGGTCTCTCCCCAGAGAGCTCTTTCCTGTCCATGCTACCTAATGGAGTCCCCATCACCTTCTGTCTCCTTCTATTAATGCTCCTTCCTAGTACTTATCTCCCAATATCACATGTAAATATGCGTAAGTATTTGTTTATTGTCTCTATCCCACTTAGAATATAAACTCCAAGAGGGCAATCCATCACCTAGAACAGTACCTGCCATTTAGTGAACAATAAATATATATTAAGAAAAAATGAACAACTTCCCAAACTATAAGGCAAGCTGCTGAGCATTCTATATCACCCCTTTTGAAGACCCAAGTTTTAGAAGCCACTAACATGCATTGAGCTTCATGATTACAAAAGTCCCCAGGACTAAATAAATACTCTTCTTCTGTTTGTCCCCATTTCTTCCCAGCAGGCATCAACAGTGCTGACTTACTATTTTTGTTTACTTAGTTTTGCTTCTCTCTATTCACATGAATATCAGCCTCACAAGACAATTGTGCCTGATTTGTGTACTACTATAACCCTAATATTGAGCAAAGAGTAAGTGCACAGTAAATTTTGTTGGATATCCATCCAGCTAAGTTGGATTCTCTTACATCTACATTTTGTTAGTTAATACTTTGCATCCAAGGGCCAGATCTTACATTTACTAAATTTATTAGGTATCACTTTATTAGAGTCAACTCCTCATTCCAGTCCACTGAGATCTTTTCAAGCCTGATTCTGTCATTCAGCACAACACCATGCTTGCCTGTCTGTGGAAATTTCATAAAGCTGCCACCCACACCATTCCCTAGGTTGAGATGCGGTGGCAGACAAGTGGGCAAGCCTCTCCCTCTATGACCTCCTTTGCTTTCATTGTGGACCAAGTTGGGAAAACTCAAGGCAGAGCCTCTGCAAACTCCTATACATACCTACCCTCCCCTACCCCGCTTCCTAAAAGGAGGAGGTACAGAACAGACCAAAGGCTTGAGAACAGGCTAGACCACAGTTTGAAACCCACCTTCTCCATTACTTGCTTTGTAAATTTGGGCAACGGTAATTCTCTTCACCTCCTTGCAGCTGAGTTTCTTTCCTCTGATACATAGAGACAATAATTCCTAGCTCTAGAGTTGTTGTGAAAACTGAACGCAGTGACAAAGTACCCAGTACCATGCTAGGCTTTTGATGAAGACTTCATCTGTATGTATTTAAAACAAAACAAACAACTCTGGTGGGTCAAATTTGGAAACAAGAGAGGAGAGTGAAACTCAGCTAATTCACTGGGTCTTTTTTAAGCCAATGAAAATAAAAAATCTGTACATCTACAAATTAGTTCAAATCAGAAGTCATGAGGACAGTTTTGGTCATTGGTTTAATGCTCCCATTAAAGTCCTCATATATCTATGAACTTGAAGACACAGGACTGTGGGACTTATACAAGGGACATCAGAAAGCTGTGTAGGAATACAGGTACCTATAGTAGGCTGGCAGGCCCATGGCTCCATATGCTCTCCATACTACAGTACCAATGCAGTATGCTCTTCCAGCTGGCATTTTTTTGCATCTACCTCACAATCATTTAAATAATGAGGCAAACTGTAAAGATGGAGAAATAATCATAAAAAGCTGAGGGAAGTATGCAAATAGAAAACTCTACAAACTCAGAGGAGGTTGGGAGAACAAAGATAATCAAGAGTATTATCAACACACCCCAGGTGTGCAGGCACTGGAAGCCTGAGGGGGAGCACGTGCTAGAAAGGGAGGGGCAGAGCCCCCACGGCTCTTGGTCTGGTACCCGTTTTCATTTATGAACTTGCTTTCTTGAGCTCTGAAGAATCCTGACAGGTGGAGCTCGAAGACATTAGAGAGTGGAAGAAAGTGGAAATTAGATATTTCCTGTAATGTCTATTCTCTACCCTCTTCATTTACTATGTTCATCCTGAAATGGCAGCTACAGATATGCATTAAAAATGATGCCAATGTCATCACCCCTCTGCTCAAAAACTTTCAGTGGCTTTTACCTCACTCAGAGTAAAAGCCAAAGCCCCCACCCACCCACCTAAGGCCTCAAGAGGTGTCCCCCAGCCCTGTGATTTCAGTAACCGTCTTCTTACCTTGCTTCACCCAGCCATACTCTGCTCCTTGTAGATCCTTGAACATACCTGTGCTCTCATTTCCAGGCTTTGCCTACCTCCCCTTCCCTCTTTCAGCCTTGGCTCAAAGGTCTTAGTCTCATGGAAACTTCCTTTGTCTATGCAAACAGCAAACCCTCCTCCTTGACTCTTTCTCTCCCTGCTTTACCTTCATTAGCACTTATCACCACCTGATGTAGCTTATATCCGGCCTCTTTCCTTGGTTTATAATCCTTTTCTCCTAACTAGAATGCAAGCCCAACAACAAGGCTTTTTGTCTATATGTCCATTGATATTTCCCCAGTGCTATCAACTTTATTTACCTGGCATGTGTTAAGGGCTCAATGTATATTTGTTGAGAGATTTTGTTTGTTTGTTTTTGTTGACTAAAGCTACACATGTTTATTTTGTTTCTCTCTTTCTCTTCCCATTTTTCTACCTCATAGGGTTGCTGAAAAGACAAAAGGAGCTAATTCCTGATGAAAAGCTTATTGCATTGCATCTGGTACATACTTAATAAAAGTTGGATGCCTTTATTATTGGGCAAGTTTCACCTCAGTATACAGTGAGCATTGGTAGCAGAGACTTCCTCATTGTGGCACTCAAGAGAACTGGGCCCTCCATGTGGGTGGAACCTTCAGGGTCAGGCAGGAACAGCTGGGATGGGAGAGGTGAAGAAATCACAGAGAGGCATGCTCACCCCTACACTGCCATCCTTTAAACCAGAGGTCCTCAACCCTGAAGCCACAGATGGATCAGGTTCATGGCCTGTTAGGAACTGGGCCGCACAGCAAGAGGTGAGCAGCGGGCCTGCAAGCAAAGCTCCATCTGTATCTACAGTCACTCCCCAGCACTAGCATCACCACCCCAGCTCCGCCTCAAATCATCAGGCATTAGATTCTCACAGGAGCACTGGTCCCTGGTGCCGAAAAGGTTGGGGACCACTGCAAACTATACCAACAGTGATGCCGACAGATCCATGCATCTCAGTTACAGCTAATTAAGGAAAATCATTTCCACCTCATCCAAGTAATCAATGCCCAGAGCCCCTGCTTACTATAGGGGTTCCCACTCTAGCCAGGCTGCAAAGACTGGCCCCTACCAACCTCACCAGCTTCATCTTGCATGGTGCTTCCCCTAACCTCCCATTTTCAGGGCTCCAGCCACCACCTGCGTCTCTAGTTCCTCGAGGGGCTCCTGCCCTTTCCAGTCTGCATGATCTATCAACTTCAGTCTCCTCTTTCAGATCACACCTCCAGTGTGTTCCCTTCTTTTGGAGGCTATTTCTCCTCCTGAAGTTGCCAAAATCAAAGTAGTAGCTTCACATTAACTGCTAACTTGTTAGTCCCATGAAAGAAGGACCGAACCTGGTTTCACTCACTATTGTATTCTTTAGTGGGGACACATCATAGGCAAGTGTGTATGTGTGTGTGTGTGTGTGTGTGTAATATTTTTAACTAGTTAATAAAGATCTCATTCTCATTGAAATCCCTCTACATTTGAGTCTAACTGAGACTACTTTCCACTCCTTGTCTTTCTCAGTCTGATGAGCACGATCTCCCAGCTTGCTTTCCAAGCACCTCCACTGACATCTTCCACTAGCGCTGAACACTTCGCTTCCAAGAAACAAGCCAATCTCCTCTCAAAATCACTACCCATGAGATTAATCATGATCTCTTCTCTATTTTCAGGCCCTCTGTCTAGGACAACAGTGGGTTCCACCAGTTATACCTACAACACACTCTCTAGGAGTTTGAAGTGTTGATTTCTGGCCTGGCCTGAGTGCTCATTGGCTTCTTCAGAACTCAGCTCAAAGACATGTCTCCAGAGGGACTTCCACTGACCACCATGTCTGCAAAGCATCCCCCTCACTCTCTGTCTGTACCCTCATAATATTGCTGATCATCAGTGTGTGGTCCATGGATTAAGAGTGGCAGCCTCACCTGAGAACTTGTTAGAAATGCAGAATCTTGGAACCTCACCCCAGATTTGCCCAATCAGAATTTGCATTTTAACAGGATTCCTGAGATCACCCATATGCACATGAAAATTTGAAAAGCACTGCTTTAGAAGAGACACAGCTTGTAACTGTCTAATTTGTTTATTTAGTAATCATTTATATTACACCCAACTAAAAAGTAACATCCATGGAGGAAAGGTCCTCCTCTGTCCTATTTATCACTGGATTGCCAGTGTCTAGCTGTTTGTACAAGGAAGGTGTCAAATAAATATGAAATAATAAATAAATGAATGAATGAATACATTTTCAAAGTTTCTTCAAACCTAATGTTTTATGATTAATGGTCTTCTCTTTTTAGTTCATTTCCTTCTCCTCATTGTCCAAGTTGAGTTCCCCTGCCTTTAACAATCATTTATTCAGCACCTTCTGTGTAGGATGTTCTATGCTGAGCACTGAGAATAGTTAAAAGGCAGTAAAGATCACACAGTTTAAAACAACTTCTGCATTTTATCTGATGACATCTTCGATTTCTAACTCCATATCTCCCTTACACTAAGCAGTAGGTAAATTTATTTTTACCCTTTGTGGCCAAAGAATTGTCTACTTTCCCAAGAGCTCGTCGTTTTCTGACTAGATACCTGGACCTTTGGAGCACTTCCTGCTTTTCCATTACTAATGAGACTTTATCCAGTTCCTGGACAGGCTGCATCTCGCCTTGCTGCCAGCAAAAAACATTCCCACGACCACCACCCGGGTATACACAATGGCTACCTTGGGTCCAGGGAACCTCCAGCCTTCACAGCCTGATTGTCTGCATTTGCTCACTTTGCATGGCAAGTTGCCTGCTCTTTAGATCCTGGAGAGCTTTGTTTTATATCTAGCTTTAACCCTAACTTCCTCATTTTCCCTTAGTTAATAGTTTTCCCCCTTGTCTGATATGTTCTTCTCCTCTCTAAGGGGATTCCTCTTCACCCTTTTGTACTATAAGAAATTTATTCCCTAATTCGTACTATAAGAAATTTATTCCCACAATTCATTATATCAACAATAAAGTGGGAAAACTATGACCATATATATTAACGCAGGCTGAAAGGCATTTAATGAACTTTTGCAGTCATTCCTAATGCATACTGTAAATAAAATAGGAATCAAAAGGAAATGTTTGAATATGGTAAATACTTTTTAACAGAAGTTAATAACAAATTTTAAAATAAAAAAATTTCATAAAAATTAGAAACTGGATAGCAATGCCCACCATCACTAAAAAATTGGTCAGCATGGTCTAAATGGTTCTAGCCAATGCAATGAGATAAGAACATTAAATAATTAACCTAAAATCAGAAACGAAGAGGTGAAACTCCAGTTTTTTTTTTTTTTGGTTGATGATTTGATTGCCTATCTAGAATGGCCACATATGCTAATTTTTAAAATTCTATAAATAATAAGAGTATTTGATAAGTTTCAAGGATATAAGAAGAATTTTAGAGGAAAATACATTCTCCATGTACTAGCAATAAATACTCGAACATGGAAAAAGTAAAAAAAAAAAAATTACAATAGTAAAAAAAATTAACAAGAAAGCCATGGAACTTATATAAATAAAACTATAAAATCTTATTAGATAGTATAAAACAGATTTTGAACAAATGGAAAGAGAAACTATGATCTTCATTAGGGAGAAATAAAAGTGTTAAAAATTATAAATATATAAAATTTAATGATACTCCTATTAAAACATGAATAGCATTTTTATTTCCTTTTCCTTGAAAGCAAAATAGTCTTCATTTCATATAGATGAAAAAATGCTCCAGAATACTAAAATTTACATAGACATTTATATAAGACTAAAGATGGATAATTTGCCTTAGCAGACATCAAAACACACTACAAAGCCACTCTAAACAAACCAATATAGATAAGCATAAGAATAGAAAACATTATCAGTGGAGGATCCAGAAATAAATGCCAGTAAATATAAGATTTTAAAATACAGTCTACGGCTACACCACCCTAAACAAGCCTGATCCCATCTGATCTTGGAAGCTAAGCAGGGTTGGGCCTGGTTAGTACTTGGATGGGAGACCACCTAAGAAGACCAGGTGCTATAGGCGTAAAAAATAAAAATAATAAAAATAAGGGATTGTAAACTGACAAGGTCCTTGCAATCAATCTGTGAGGTCAACCAAGGGTTGCCTCACCTAAAAAATACATAAATGTTTTAAAATACAGTAAAATCATCTCTAGTCAATTCTCATCTCTAGTCAATGAGAAAACAATGACTTATTTAGAAAGTGGCCATGAACAAATGGCTACTACTGAATTAAAAGAATGTGGAGTTGAACTATTATATGATACCATATGAAAAATAAATTTACATAGATTAAAGACAAGAGGTTGAAGATCTTCACAACCCAAAAGAGGAACCTTATGTTTTAAAGGAAAAGTGTATGTGTGTATTCTATGTAAATATTAACTACAAACAACATACTATGTAACTATAAACCATAAAACTATCTAGACATAACTAAAGGTAACATTTTAAGTTAACAGAGAAACCAAAGACTTGGAAATTATTTGCAATGCAGATGACAAATAACAAGTTAATATCTATGCTATACAAAGAGCTCTTACAAACTGACAGAGAAACAATACCATGAGAAAATGAACAAAAGATACAAATAGGGAATTCACAGAAGAGCAAGTCCAAATTACCAATAAACATATGAAAAAATATGTTCAATTTCAATGGTAGTCAAAGAAATGCAAATTAAAGTAACAATAAGTCATAACTTTACACTCATGTCCCAGGCAAAAATTACGAAAAGAGTTAATGCCTATTGCTGGTGGGGATGATGGAATAGTTCTCTCACTTATTACTGGTACAAATGTAAAGTATTTTTGGAAAGCCATCCAGATGTATCTATTAAAATTAAAAATATATATACCCTTCAACCCAGAAACCCTACTCCTACAATTCTGCCCTACAGAAATAAAATCTTCAGTATCTGAAGACAGATGTTTAAGAATGTTTATTATTGCGTTCTTCAAAGAGAAGGAAAGTGCTGAAAATAACGTGTCCATCATTAGAGGAATATGTATTAAATAATAGTATGCTCACATCATGAAATATTATATTATACTATGGAGTCAAATAAATGAAGAATGATATTTAGAAAAATTGTTGAGATTAGGACTATTGTAGAATGAAAGATATAAGGAAACATAATATTATAATACCATGTTTTAATAAGCAAAACATTTTTTTAAAAAACCCTACATGTACATGTGTGTATAGATATAAACACATAAGAATGAAAAATGTATGAGAAATACGCAACAGACTATTAACATGGGTTTATAATGTGAAAAGAGTCATTAGAGTAGACTGATGGAGTTGAGTCAGGTAGAGCTGTGGAGAGAGCGGGCAGAGCAAACCAAGCTCAAAAGAAAAAAAGACTACACTAACGACATTAATAAACCAATGTGTATGACATGACTCTATTTTCCTATGTGTGTCTGTGCGTGTATGTGTATGTGTGTGTGTTTATGCTGGAAAACAAAAAGGTAGCACTTCATCTAATTTACTTCTTGATGCTTCATCCCTGACATAGTATACTTTATGGCATGATATTACTTAGTCAACATAGAGACACAACAAACCCATCTACAGTCTTGTATATGTTATGCATGTTTTTGTGTTTGTTGGTATAAAGAGAAGCAAGTGGAAACCAGCACCTACCTCAAGCAGGATAAGATGAAAGGACAAAGGAAGGGAATATTGGTTGGGGAATGAGCACCTTTTATGGATGTATCTAGTAGCATGCCCTTATTGACTCTCAATTGTTAATATTCAAGAATTTTGCAAGACTGTTCTTAAACCTAGTGATTATTAAAAATTAATTATATAAGCTTATAACTAAATAATAGATTTAAAAGGTAAGAAGTAAACAATACTCATCACTTCTTAATTATTTTACTATTTTTACTATTGTCTATGCTTTGAGGCTAGTATCTGTACGATATAAATACTATATAATGGGGTGCAACTGCATATCTCTTCCCAATTCCAAGTTCAGTGATATCATATTGGTAGTTTGAAATCAGCCATAGAGGGAGCCTTTACACCACAGAAATTGGCAAGCACTATAAGCTAGGGCTTAATTTATGGTTTTGATGATTGTCTAGATTTTAAAAAGTGATAAAGAAAATGTTAATAATGCAAATTAAATTTAAAAGTGGGTGTGTCTGTAAGATGTTATATTGTGAATTGAAAAATTTGAGAAAATATTTGTTATCAAAAATTATTATTCAATTTAGCAAACATGTGCCTCATATCATTGATGAACAAGTGAAGCTCTGACATATTTTTATTGTTGCACTTTTATCTTATATAACATTAAAATGTTACTTTATTTCTTTGTTATCATAAATGAAAATATTAACAGTATTCATGTCAGAAGTGTCCTTATTAACTATAACCATAGGATGGCTAAAGATACAAGAGTTTGGCAAAAATCAGTGAAACCATTCTGTGAAAAATCACTTGGCCATATACATGTAATTCATAATAAAGAATATTATATATTGTACTGTTATTTGTAAATTATATACCGCCATCCTTTATATCAGTAACATATAAGTGTATGTATATGTGTATATATATATATACATATATACATTTTTTTTCCCGGAGAACTATTCGTCAGACATTTATGACCACACCATTGGTTATATCACTTGTTATAATAAGCATGCACATTTTGAAAAACATAAACAAAAAATATATATTAAATAATTAAATGCCACCTCCTCTGGGAATCCTTCCCTGTTCTCTCAGATTCCCCCTGCTCAGTGCAAACACAGTGTCCTTCAGGTATCCCTCAGTCAGTAGTAGTTGTCACACTGCCCTGCAGAGCCTCTGGTCCCTGTCAACCTTCCCCCACCAGCTAAGTCCCTTAGCGCAGGCCCTGTGTGGAATCTTTTCTCTCACACTGCCACCACACACAGAGTAGCTGCTCAGCACATGAATGAATCTATCAGTTGGAGAATCAGAATGAGGAGCACAGGGAAAAGGCTCAGACCAGATTCATATGAGGAAATGTGGACAGGGCTTCCTCAAAGTGCTTGCTTGGGACACCAAGAGATCAGCAGTAACTGAACCTCCTAAGACTTTTGACTGTAATTCCATAGCTGAGCTACCTTTATGGATTAATACCATCCACAAAATTCTCAGTTCTTGGATTGTGAATATGCACAGAAATGTTTGCATTCTCTTTGTTTCTTCTATCTGCTTTCTTTATTTAACTCTCATTTTCAGGGTCTAAAAGTTAATAGATAAATGGAGATATAATCTCATATTCTTGACAGGAAAAGATCCTGGCCCCTGGTAGGATTTTCTTATCTCTTTTTGATGGGTAAACTAAAAAGCTCAGTAAGAATGCTCATCTTGCCTTCTGAGAGTCTGGGTGCAGCAGCCAATCCGGATAACCATGACAGGGAGTGAAGATAGGCTGAGAAATGCATTTTTAGAGGAGAAAAGTAAATGTCTTCATTTTTCTAAGCAAAGTCATTCCTTCAGTGTGGGGGTGCAGTATTGCATAGGGACTTTGGACATAGGGTTGTCAGACAGATCGGGCCTAAAATACTAGCCCTACTGCCAATTAGCCACTGGCCTGGGGCAGGGTGGTTGACCTCGGTGGATCTCAGCTTCCTCATATATAAAATAGGGATTGTAATAGTACTATGCCATTCATTTGTTGTGAGGATTAAATATGGGCTGTGAAATGAAAGCATTTGTGCACATAAAGATTTGTACAAAGATGTTCATAACAACTTTATGTGTAATAGTCAAATACTGGAAACAATCTAAAAATCCACCAACATGTGAATGGATAAACATATTGTATTATATTCATACAATGGAATGCCACTCAGCAACAAAGAGAGAATAAACCGTTGATATACATCACAACAAGGATGAATCTCTATATAATTACATTAAGTGAAAGAAGCCAAACCAAAAACAAATACATATTCTTTGATTTCATTTGCATAACATTCTAGAAAATTCAAAATTAGTGACTGAAAGAAATCTGTGGTTGTCTAGGGACAGATCTGGGGGCTGGGAGATAAAAGAATGAGGAAACAATTAGAACGGGGCCTAAGGAAACTTTTTGGAGTAGTGGATATGTTCATTATCTTGACTGTGGTGATGGTTTTGTGTGTGTGTGTGTGTGTGTGTGTGTGTGTGTGTGTGTGTGTTAAAACTTATCAAATTGTACATTTGAAATATGTGCAGTTTATTAAATGTCAATTATACATCAATAAAGCCATTAAAAACTATATGGGATAAAATATTTAAAGTGCTTATAGCAGTCTCTGATATATAGTAAAAGGTCAATAAGTGGTGGCTTTTATCATGAAAATGATGAAGATGAAGAAGCTGACAATATAATGACAACATTCTTGCTGCTGTCATTCCTGGGAGGAAATACTGCTTCTTGCTTATATCCTTAGAATGTCCACATTCCTTTCTCTTCCTCCATTAATCACTTTGACCAACTAATGACCAGCATGGTTCTCACCCCTCAGTGCCCCTGATAGTCATTCCTTCTCTGACTGCCGATACCTTCTGTAGCTCAAAACCTTTCTCTTCACTGTATAGCCACCTAGAGCCTTGACTTTGGGCTCAAGTAGACATATGTTGAAATTTTCTTTCATACTTCCTTGATCAAGCCTTAGGTTTCAAATCTGTAAATTGGGAATGGTAATTACAAGGATATTGTTGGCACACTCAGAGGAGATAGTGTGAGTAAAGCATTGAGATTCAGAGAATAAACATTCAATACATGGTAACTTGATGTCTTATATTCCATCTCATATTGGCTGAGCTATTCAAGGGCTACTCAATGACACCCTCTTCTTTTCCTGAGTTTCCAACAAATTGAGACATAAGATGAGCAAGTGACAGATAAAAGCTACCATAGCCCTTTTATTCCCAAACAAGCCTAAATTGGAAGATGTCATTTAAGATAAAAGCAAAACGTTTCCATAGTACTAAAAATCAAAATTTGACAGATATATCCATGTAATACAGTAATGGTAACACTGAACTTGGGTAGCCTCCCAACATAAAGCCACAGAAAGGGTATTCTGCACTTAGGAAAGAACAGAGGAATTATGCTTTCTGTGGGCAGCTCACTCCCAAGCAAAATAAATGTATTTCTGAGCTGAGAAAGTCAAGTACATTGTTCTTGAATTGTGTAGCACATCACTCTCTCCTCTCTCACCTTCCAATGGTATGGAGGGAGCGGAAGGACAGAGAGAGTCCAGGGGTATCACATTAATGGAATTCCCTCCAAATGAAGAGAAATGTCAAGAGTAGGGAATAAACATTCCCCCCTTTAGAATACTATTTTCATTCAACATTCATGAGCAGAGGTACCAATTTCCAAACTATATTATTTCATAAGGGCTAAGCACATAGAAAAACTCAGTAAATGCTTCTGGCCATAAGTACCGAAATCATCATTTCAGAAGTCAACATGGGGAGAAAGAACTTCTCAGGGCAGCAGCCCTCTCCTTCAGAGTCACAGGAGCTTACCACATCTCAGATCAATCCACTACCCAGATTGAAACCACTGGCTCAACAGATCATGTAACTGTTATCCATGACTTCCGGATTAGTATTAAATAATACTGTGTCATCTTCCATATGGGATCCCTTCAAATGGCCAAAGAAAGTTATCTGTATCACCTCTCAGTCTTCCTGTCATGAGTTACACATTCTCTATTTTTTTAGTCTTTTCCCACATATGGTAGTTTCACAAAACTCTTAGCCTCCTAATTCTCTTTCATTGGACATATTCCAAACTTTCAGTGACCTTATTAAAATGTGTCAGCTTAAGACAAGAGCTACAGGAGCCATAAACCAATTAATCGCTAACTGAACAATCAGGCACCTTTAATGGCAGAGCCTGTAGACAGAATTACATACATCCCCACAAAGGAATTAAAGCTTACTTGCGTGTTCTTAGCAGCACCCTCCCTATGTTCACTCCTATTGAATTTGTGGTCAAGAAAAGCTCTGAAGTATTTTCATGTCAATTGCTTGCAAGCCAAGATTTCCTAATCTTCTACTTGCACAGCCAATTTTGGGGGTTAGGACTCCACTTCTTTTCATCCTATTACAATGATCTTTTTCAAGAGGTAGCCAGTGTGAAGGGATCCAGACCACAGGCTCACCTGGATAGAAGCTTTGCATATGATTCTCTGAGCTTCTGTTTTCTCAACTATAAAATAGATATGATACCCATGTCATGAGATTGCTGTGAGAATAAAATGCAACCATGTGTAGAAATGCCTTAGCACAATACATGACACAAAGGGGCAAATAAATAAACATTAGCTTCCATTATTACTATATTAAATACACAAATACTATTATGAGAGGAAATAAAAAGTGTGATACTAGGTGAAGTCATGAATTGAGAGAAATTCATTTTAATCACTTTAGAAATTTTAAGAACTGTGTGTATAAAATCTTTGATATTGTACATTTTTAGTTATACTAACTTCATTTTAGGGACCTATTATATACTCCAGTGTGCTTGTGAATTAAGAAATTTGCAGATATCTTAGAGAGATATTCCTTCCAAATGTCAAGGATCACTCATTGAGAAACAACCTACCTTCTTTGGAAAGCTCTATCATTAATTCATAATGCCTCACAATCACTGTCAGCAATTCTATGGTCAAATCTTTCAATGGCCTAGGATGTAATTCCTATGGGACTATAAATTTGGACTCCGTAGGGAGCTATATACTTTGGCCCTGAATTATCTCTTATTCATATTTGTGCTACCCTTTTCTTTCTAGTATGAAGACACTCTTTCTAACTAGAGAAAAGAGAACCCAAATAGCAGCTGAGTAACAGCCATTCCCAAGTCATTAATCTTTCTTTCTTCCTTCTTCATCTTTCTCTGAATATTTCTATGAAGATCTTTCTTGTTCAAATTTATTTTGACTTTCAAGCCCCAATACTTTCTGGAGTTTAGACTTTGTAACATATTGATATATTAATCAATTATAATTAATCAGTCAATTATAATGATACCCACACGCTTGACTATGTAACTTTGCAGGGCTCTCTTACTCTGGACAGAGCATTCTACCTGATCTCTTAACTCTGGGCTCAGCCACATGATTTACTTTAGCTAATGAGATATTATCAAGCAAAATGCAAACTTGTGTACCTCTGCCATTGCCACAGCCCACTTCCCAGATAAAAGTTATTCCAGTTATGCCAGCCAAGACTATACTAGATCAACCAATAGCCTTCCAACCTCCAGACAGGTGAACAGGCCTAGCCAAGATCAGCAGAGCTAATTAGCCAAACTGCAGCCAACTGTGTATGCACATAACCCTCAAATCACCTAGGTCCAGCCAAGATCAGCTAAACTCTACAGATTTCTAGGATAAACAAATGTTATTGCCATATGCCAATGATGCTTCATGGTTGTTTTCACTCAGCATTATTGTGGTAATAGATAACTAATACAGCCTTTCCTCCATGAACCTGCAAAAATTATGTCTGGAAGACTTAAGAATGAAAGAGATAGGAGAGCTTTTCTTCATTCCTATCAGCTGCCTCTCATTTAAGCCTTGGGAGTGAAAAACCTTGGTGCATGACACTTACGACTTCCTCCAAATAGTCGACATCATGGCCAAAAGTCCCATAACTTAAGCCCCACAACAAGTAGAAGCTTGATGATTTCCTTCAATATAAAAAATTATCCATTTCCACCAATGGACATGATCACCAGCCACAGAGTCAACACTCAGTTTGACACTAATACACTCAAAATGGATGGCTTGTCTATTCTCTGTCACCCAGAACAATTTTACCATTGCAAGCTTGCTTTTGAAATATAAAATGTTGGGAGAGTTACAACTTTGTCTGCAGCTTGGATTTTCTTCTATTGCAAAGAGCTATTTTAAATGCCCTCAAACTTGTGTGGGAGTGCCAATCAGCCACATTTAATTGGCCAGACTGTGAGCCTCAGAGATGCAATGCTCTTTAGAAAATTAAACATAGACATGATTGTTACTTTGCTCTGTTATTGTGGCTACAGAATGGCAAACCAATCTGTTGAAACTGAAAAATCCAGCCACTCAATTATCTGTCAGGCCCACACAGCTAAACACCCCATAAGCAGATTTTTTTCCTACTTAGCTAAGGCATATTATGATTGAATATATTGCTTGCTTGACATTGTGTATGGCCAAGACTCAAGGTCTTCATAACAGTCTGTCAGCTCCTCAGGAAAAGGTTGGTCTTGCAAATATAGACATTCATTCAGTCATTCATTCATTCACTTAACCTGTAAGAATTTATCATATATTAACTCTGCACCAGAAACTGTGTTAGGTTCTAGGAATAAGGAAAAGTTAAATAACAATTTGTTAAATAAACAACTAGTAAGCAGGTAAGTCAGGAATAGAAGCTAGAATCTGGCTTTAAAGCAATGCTTCCCAACCTGAGGCAATTCTGCCCTCCCCATTTGCTGATGTCAGAAGACATTTTTAGTAATCATGACTGGAGGGGCAGGTGCTACTTGAATCTAGTGGGTAGAGGCCAGGCACACTGCTATACATCTTATAATTCACACAACAGCCCTCACCACAAAGGATTATCCAGCTCATAATGTTAACAGTGTGGAGACTGAGAAAACTTGCTCTAAAGCCATGCAACTGGACTAATTTCTTTGAGAACAAAGTTTCTGTCTGATCTATCATTGTATTATTTGTCCCAGAATGGAACCAGCACAGGCAGGTTTTCCATAAATGCTTGCTTGCTGGCTGGCTGGCTGCATGAATGGATGACCTCATACCTATAGATGGTAACAGTAGATGTATATAATGGGCACTGAGTTGTTTGGCCATCATAAACTTAAAAGACGGTTTAACATTTAAACCTAGAGTTTGGGTGGCTCCAAAAAGGGAAACGATCTGGTAATTTTGACTTGAATTTAACTAGATATGGTAGACTGTGCTTAGAGATGAATTTGGTGCTCCAGAAAACCCCAGAGGTCTGACCTTGGTCTCTTTCCTAGTTCCTCATTTACCTCAGATAAAATATGCTGGGCTGTTCCTTCAAAACTTTCTGGCCTAAAATGAAGATAATCTGTCTTCTTTCATTTCTAAACCACTGGGAATGAGAGTGAATTTGTCTTATCCAACGTTCTGTAGATTCATTTGGCCAATTATTCTACTTTGGTTCTGAACTCATTCCTAGTAAAGTACAATCTGTTGTAGATGTCAATTTTTAATGGTGTGATTTTGGCTTGTCCTTCAAACGAGTTGAATAGAAACACTGATTTATTTTCATTTCTTTCATCAATACCAGGGAACAGAATAAATTACTCAAGAACATGTTTTCTTGCCTTTGTTCCCCTCCCTCCAACAAGAGATTATGAAATTAAATGTCCAGGAGTTGATCTTCTTTATAACAGACTGGCAATGCACCTCACTTATCAATGAGGTATTGGGTTAGTGCTATAGAATGAGACATCCCAAAGCCAGCAGGACCCCATCCCTGTCTTTTGGGAGACCACAGTAAGAAGAAGCTCTGTAGTGTGGGTAAAATGCTGGCAGCTGCACCTGGTGTCCAGGACAGAGATCAGGTATGACCTTGAAAATTATTGACATATATATGTCTCCCATTGGATCACATGATCCTCAGGACAGAGGCCAGGACTTTATGAGAAAGCTTCTCCTACCCACCTTAAAGTTGGCTCTTCATTTGAAATCCTCCAAGGAAAATCACATAGTGGAACAAGTGTTTGGAAAACTCTTCTTCTTAAAGATTCAGATAAAATGTGTGAGTTTTGCTAACACAAATCTGGCCAGTCAGGTTCAGCTGTCCAATTGCCTGCCTTAAGACTATAGGCTGTATTTAAATAATACAGTTATTTGGAAACCTAACAAACAACTGTCATCACAACTGTTCTGATGAGCCAGATAGAGTTGGCCAAAGTTAAAAGAGGTGAAGAGAAAGATTTCTTTGTTTGTTCAACAAACATTTACTATGCCGGGCATGATGCCAGATACAGATGACACCAAGCACCAAGCATATATACTCATTGCTTTCAAGTTGCTTCCAGTCCACTATGGGAGATAGGCATAGGTTTATTTTGCTTTTGAGTTCCCTCTTCCTTTCTGTAATTATTTAAAATCCAAATAGAAATTCATACTTCTCTGACTGCTTGCTTCTTTCTTCTCTTTTTAGCGGCCTTTACATTTCCTATCCCCTTCTCCAAATTTCTGGTATCATCCATGAAAAGGTATAAATAAGAAGTCCAAAGGCAGGAAGCTGCTAATGTTGGTTCATGGGTCACTATCAATCAAGGTCAGGATTCTGTAAGATTTTCTAATTCTTTTACTTATGTTAATTGCCTCATGTTACAGAATGACTATAGGAATTCCAGGCATTATATCTATAGGACACAGAAACAAAGAAAGAGGGAGAGCCTGGTCATCTATTTCAATTGAATATAACTCAATAAAGAATAGAAACCCTTTCTGGAAGGACCTACCCTATAAGTTTTGCCTTATATCTAGTTGTACAGTACCCTGGCACATGGCTACCCCTATCTGGAAGATAGCGTAAAGGAATGGATTATGGTTGGGGTCATTCAGCCAAGCAAAAGGGTCTCTCAAGCACTCTTGAAAATATCATTGAAGAAACAGATACTCATAAAGAATGTTTTTATAAATATATAAGAAGTCCATGAAGTCAGGAGCTTAGAAAATAACAAATGGGTTATACTACTTTGAATGCTTTATATATGTTGTCAGAATTAATCATTTCATCAACTCTATGGGGTAAATGTAATTATTAGTACAATTTCACAGACAAAGAAACTGATACAAAGAGGTAAAATGACTAGTCCAAGGTCAGATAGCCAGGAAAGGAAGAGTCAGGGCGTAATCTTAGATCTTTAAAAACATTTATTCGCCTATTTCTCATTCTTGATTCTGTCATTAAGCACAAATGTGTACAATAAAACTAACTGAAGCATGAAATATGTTTGCATACACAAAGCATTGGTGAGGAACTGTAGTTGATAAATTTCCAGAACAAGTAAGCTTTAAACCAAGAATTTCAGGATAGTCGAAAGGTCAATTTATCGATTCCCTCATTCAAGCATCTGTGGAGCACCTACTAGATTTCATCTCTCGGCTAAGGACATAGATGAGAAAGACACATCTCCTTTTTGCATGTGGCTCATTGTAAATGACATGTAAATGGACAAATGGTCATGCAGAGGCATAAGCTATGAGGCACTATGTGAGCCCACTGAGGTTTTCTTCACGTTGGTCCTTCCAGAACCTGAAGCAAAGATCAAAATGAAAGATTCTTTGGGATGTCCAAGCCCAGGGTGTACAGGGTGAGGAAGTAAAGGGAAGTGAGGCAAAGATCATAGTAACATGAGGTACTGTAGGCCTCCGCTGTCCAGGGCTTCACAAGGAGCTGCACAGGCTATAGACCACTAATTAATGGCCCACAAAGATGTCCACAATCTAATCCTCAGAACCTGTGGATGTTATCTTACAAAGCAAAAGTGATTTTGCAAATGTTATTAGTTTAAAATCTTATGAGGGGTGAGTGTCATGAATTATTTAGGTGGGCCCAGTAGAAACACAAGACTCACTTTAAAAGAAACACAGGAGGATCTGTGTCAGAGAGAACGATTTGAAAACAGAAGCAGAGATCAGTGATGTAGAGCCATGAGCCAAGGAATGCAGGCAGCCTCTAGAAGCTTAAAAAGGCAAGGAAATTGATTCTTCCCAGAGCTTCCCGAGGAAATGCAGTCCTGCTAATTCATTTCATACTTCTGACCTCCAGATCTAAAAAAGAATTAATCTGTATTGCTTTAAACCACCTAGTTTGTGGTAATATGTTACAGTAGCAATAGAAATCTAATACACAGTTCTCTTAACAGGTGTGTCACTTGGAACACAAGACCTTTCTAGAAGAATTTAAGAAGGGGAGCTCACAGAGGGTGAAAGGAACAAGAATATATCTGACCTGTTGCTTCCAAATATCTCCCATTCTCTATTCGGCAGTTTTTACCTTTCAGCCCCTTAGCAGCTGCTAGGAATCTATGTCCCATGCATCACAGCGGTTCATGTCCATAAGTGTGGACAAAGTGCTGACTAAGAGGGGAAAAAAGAGGTAGTTCAGGTAAACTGAGAAATGTCAAAGTTATAGCCGATGCTGAGAGTGACTAACTCTGCTTGGGAAGAAAATCATTGAAATACTTATCCAGTTCTTTCTGTAGACTGATGCCATTTATAGAGAGCAGTTTTTGTTGCCTGCCTAGCATCCAATCACCAGTTCTTTGAGTAACTGCATCCTATTTCCTTGGGAAACCACCCTTCCTAACCCTATCCATGTCCCAAAGTGAGCTTACCTCCTGATTTATTCCAGAAAGAGGGATGGTCAGGACTTAGCCCATTACAGCACAAAATTCCTCACCACAACAATTGGCTCAGGAATAGGCATGGGCCCAAACCTGGCCAATATTGCACCTACCAGGCCACAGAGATTGGTTCAGGTCAGTGTCCATGACCCAGTCAGTTTAGTGGGTCTTAGTTCCGAAACATGTTGGGAATAATACATCATCCTTTTTACCCATTCATCTTGGAACTGAGAGTATGTCAACCTGGAATTTCCCAGGGTGTTAAGCCAGAATGAGAGGAGAAAAGAGGACACACTAAAACAATAGTTGGCCTTCTGAATCCAATCATACCTAAACTTATAGGTGGACTTCACATGTATGTGATTCAATACATTTTCATTAACATAAGTCAATTTGAGGGGGTTTAGTTTTTTAAAGATTTCCAATACAGCACTTCCTCAGGGTCACATTATCACCAATAGGAAGTCTTCTTATTATAGATTTAGATGCTTCCAGAGAGTGGAATAAGTAAGAAAGCCAAACACAGGCAGTAGCCCAAAATTTCTTGAGGACTTACAAGTTCTACAAAAACCCCAGCTGTACCTTGACACAGTATCTGCTATGCCTGGGCCCTTTCCCTAATGGCACTGGTCATGGCCACCTCAATAGACATCCTTAGAAAGTTGTTCTTTGTTCAGTCATACCACTTCTTACAGAACAGGAAAGCAGTAGAAAATTTATTTCTTGGAGTATGAGCAACTTGACTGTAGATTAGAGTGATGGCTGATCTGTTTGCACTGTCCAGCCCCCAGTGCAGTGATTCTAGTGATTAGATGTGGCCAATTCTAGCCTCTGTGAAATAGAAAATTGCTGCAATTGTCAGTGATAGGTCTGGCCCTGACTAAATCCAACCTGCCTACAGTCTCAAGCATAAAGGTATCTACCAACTCCAGTGGCTCCTGTTCAGAAACCAGGACACACCTCTCAGGAATGAAGAAAAGGCCATTTTCAAGGCAGTAATTACATAATATGTGGAATGAAACAAAAGGGAGACCCTCGAGCTCCATTACTTTGAAGGGTTTGTCAGTGTTTTCATTACAGTCCATTTCCTGCAGTAATTTATCTTCAGCTGTGAAGCTGAGCTGACAGCTGGGGCTTAGCACCCACAGGCCCAGCCCAGGAGAACTGCATGGAGTTTAATTTAGTTGGAACTGTTGGGCCAGCTCCATGCTGAGGACTTGCAAACTATGAATTAAGTCCAAGTTTGGGTCCTCTGGCACTTTTGTGGCAGTTCTTGTTTGGAGCATCCTCAATAGCTCACCTGCAAATCGTGCTTTCCTGACAGGCTAAACTATCTGAGGCCAGGAATGAAAGCAGGAGAGTCATTTTTTATACTCTTCAAGGGACTATATTTTGGGAGGGAGGAGAAGAGATTTTATAGTTGAAATCTGTGAATGTAATTTATACTTCAAGATTTTAAGTGTCATTTAAAGTCTGATAATCACTTAGAAGTTATCTTCTGCCTTCTCTCTTTATATGGTCCTTAAATGACCCCTGTTTTCAGCCTTAGGTGCAGGCTCTGAGTCCTCCTAGGGAAAGTGAGACATGATTTGCAAGGTTCCCAGATCCACCGCAGGTCATCTATCTCCTTGGACAGATAGTCCCAGAGCCTGGGCCTTGGAACAGCAAAGCCAAGTCCTAGAAATCAAGGTGAGGATGAACCCCAGAAATAGCTCCCAGGGTGGCCAATGCCCAGAATTAAGTCTAGAATCCAACCTAGAACCCAGCAGTCTCTCTTTATAGTCAGACAAGAGGCTGGGGTATGGAAAATCAGTCTGAAAAGGTCTTTCCCCTGTACTTTTTGCCTTGACCTTCTTGGGAGCTAATAGCTAAACAATCTATGGCCATTCTATAGATATTGTTTTCTATAAGCCATGGACCTTTCCACAAGCCCCTGGAGTTCTCAAGTCATTGTCTTCATCCTCACCATCACACCCACCATCAACGACCTCCGTTAAAGTCAAGTCCACCATTATCAATACCATCATCAATCTCATCGAGAATACTATTGAAAACTTACCTCAAGGCAGGCCCTGTGCCATGTAGTACATGTGTGTTCTCAGTTGATCCCCACTACAAGCCTCAGTGTATGAGTTTTTAATCCTCATTTTACAGTGTAAGAGACTGAGTCTTGAAGAGGCAAGGCAACTCACCCAAGGTTACCAAGATGGGAAGCCAGAACAGACTGACTCAGCACTCAGGTTCTGAATCACTATGGGACAGGACACTATCTATCAACACAGTGTAGACGCCCCAAGAAGTTGACTGAGAGATAGCGTTTGAAGGTCAGTGTGTATATTAGGGGGAGTCTTTGGGATCAATATCTGTTGAAAGGAGGAGAAGGAAGCAGAAGGAAGCAGCAAGTAAGTCAGGCTCTGAGGCAGAACCAATCACAGCCCTGGTTCACAGCACAGGGTGCTCTGCAGCTCAAATAGTCTGCCTGTTACATTGCCCTATCTTGGGATAAGATGGCTGGGCCTTTATATCTTGTATGAGTTTCCTATGGCTACAGTAATAAATTAAATATAGTAACTTATTTAATTCTTACCACAACCACAAGAGGCGGGTATGATTCTCTCCACTTTACAACAGGGAATACTAAGGGCAGAGAGTTTTAATAAATTGATCAAAACCACATAGCTAAGGAGTTACAGAGCTAAGACTTGAATCGTGGTCTGGTGCTAAAATCTGAGATTGTGTGGGCTACATCCTCACTTTGAATGTCAAGCAAGGACATTTGGGACCTACTTTGTACTCCCAGTGATCATAGGGAGCTTCTCCATAAGAGATGGGCCTGGTGAAACTAGCTTTTGGGAAGAGGCATCAGGGAGCAGGGGTGGTGCCAGAGGCTACTACAGTACTGTGGGGAGAGTCATTCAAACCATAACAAAGGAAAGGCAATGAAAGGGATAGGTGGCTTGAAGGAAAGAGAGGTTTCAAGGGTACACATTGGCAGGGAGCCTGGGGGGTGCAAAAAATGAAAGTATTTTGGAAAATAAAACAGCAAAGTTAGGAAATGTTGGTGTAGGGATAGCAAAAGGAATTTATTTTGCAGCCTGTTGAGCTTGAGGCTACTGAGGAACATCTAGAGGGAAATTTTAAAAAATATATTAAGTCACTTTCAATATCTCCTTTAATGATTTTCTGACTTTTAATGAGTCAGAAACTCATTAAAAATTACTTATGTTTAAAGAAGCATGTGTTGGCTCATATAATAACTGAGAAGGGTTAGGTGCTGCCTTTAGGAAGATGTCAGGGCTCCAATCCTTTCCATCTCTGAGAAGACAGACATCATGACTTCCAGAAGCCCCGGACTCCAGTCCTAGCAGGTTAGCAACTTGGGTGAGAGTTGGGGGGAGAGGGGGAGAGTAGAAGAGGGAGAGGGCGAGAGAGCACTTTTCAGACTCCCAGGCCTCTGGCAGTCAATATCCCCTCACTGAAATAGGGGAAGTAGGGGGTATCTCTACTGACAGCCTCTCCAGAATCACTTTAATGAGTAGGTTGGTGTTACCATTCTGCAAGAAGTACATTCCAGAAAGGGGATCATTCAGAAGGCAAGATTGGAGAAGAAGGTCTGAGTTTATGATTCTTTTTAAAAAGCACTTCCTGGCTTTTTCTTAAGTCTCTTCTTGACTTTCCTCTGGGTCTCCAGGTTGCAGGTGCTGCTTAGGAGTAAGGAATGCCTGTGCCTTTAGCGCAGGTAATTGAGAGTTGATGTATAGGAAAAAGCGGCAGCCCCTTTGCAGTTATATTGCTTGTTTTGTTCACAGTTACCTGCAATATGGCAGGACTGCAGATGGATAGAAATATGCTTCAGTGTAACACATTTACAGCAGGGGGAGAAATGCCCCCCAAAACACAACTGCTCAATGCCAAAAGCAGTATTTTCATTTCCTAATCTGTGTTGCTCTCTGAATACTAAGAGACAGATGATTATTGCAGTAATTGACAATTGAGCTGTGGTCAGATGCTCAAGAGGTACTTTAAACAGTTGGTCATAAATATAAAATCAGAGAATTATGATTTGCAGGAAAGGAAGATGAAAGCAGACTCTGGTAACAAAGTCTGAGATGGAGCTTAGAGCTAGGATTCAAAACTGAGTGAATGTAGGTCTTTAAAGCACGAGGAGGAATGGTCTAGGCTGAGGACATGTGATAGACATGGAGATGCTCCCAGGTCCCGCTTCAGGAAGAATTTTGGCTCCAACCTGTGTGGTCAGAAGAAAGCCTTTAGCTGTTAGTCCCTTTCAAGGATTGCCTCAGCAGGAAGACTCACAGACAATAAGTGATTAAGGGAGTATGTGGCAAGCTAAGTAAAGCCTCCTAAGGCGTCCACATTTTGGAACCTATGAATCTGTTACCAGACAAGGCAAAAGGGACTTCGCAGATGTAATTAAGTTAAGGAGCTGTCAACCTAGTGTAAATCAGGAGGCTTTGCTTGATTTAAATGACAAAGCTTTATTCAAGGGTCTTAAGATTTGCAAGTTATCAAACACTACCGGGTAACAACCAGAGTGTTCTGAAGAAAAGAGAAAAGTTGAGAATTCTTATAGTAAAAAGTACATTCTTGAGAAAAATTGGTCCTGCATTCTTTTCTTTTGTATTGATCCAAGATGGTGATCTTCCATATGTGGTCTGGATAATAGATATCGGGTGGTCTGAATACATGGACATTCTTTCCTAAGTTATTCAGAAAGTTCTCTATAGGATATATCCTATAGCGATGCATTAGATAGATGATAGATGATAGATAGATAGATAGATAGATAGATAGATAGATAGATAGATATAGAGATATAGAGATATAGAGATATCTATATAGATAACCTCTAGGCATTGATGTACAACTGAAAAGTTCAAAAGTTTAAGTCCTCAGACTAGTTAAAGTAAAATCTATTCCTCATGCTTCATCTCATTCTGGTTTAACCAATTATGTCAGCTCGGCTATGGTGACTCCATTTTGTTTCTTCGTACTTTCCTCAGACTTTAGATGGAGACATTATCCTGGATTATCTTGGTAAGCCCTATATGTAACCGCAAGGGTTCCCATACAAGGAAGGTAAGAAGGTCAGAGCTGGAGAAGAAAATGTGAAGATGGAAGCAGGAAAAATGAAATGTGGTGACAGGAGCAGAGGTTGATGTTAAATGCTTAGCACAGAGACTGAAGCAGCAGAGTAGCCAACAATTGATTTAACAGGTATTTATTGAATACTTAACTATAAGCCAGCTACTGTTGTTCTGATTTAACACACGTGTGTGTGCGCATGCACACACACACACACACAGAAGCAATTTTGATTTCAAACTGCACGTAATCAATATCTTTATTCATTAATTCAGCAAACATGGACTGGTGCTTTCTACACATAGCATAGTGCTGGACACTGAGATAGAGTAGTCCAGTAGGGTAGATAGATGACAGACATTTAAACAGACATTGTCAAATACCATCAGATTTCTGTCCTGTCACAGCCCTTAACTAGAACTTCTAAGAACATTGGTTTCTGAAATTCTGTGATAGTGTAATTTCTCTTCCCTGGAAATAGAAACAAGAAACCCTATGGAATACATTCAGGAGAGATAACTAAATTCCTCCTCTATTATCCAAGTCTTACTTTAGACAATATCCTTCCAACATCCTGTCCAATGAGAGAAACTCTAAACCTAACTCACAGATGTTGATGCATATTATCACTATGGCAATGATTCCACAGCAAGAGAGAAGCAGAATCTGCAGAACAACTTTCAGGAGATCGGCTTGTCCTTACAGTTCCCTCACTGTCCCCTTCACCAGAATCTGTTCCTTCAATACTCTCCAGAGAAATGTGGTCAAGTTCCTGACAAACCACCGTATTCCCAGCCATTTCCAGCATGGCTTCTCCTGCTTCAGGCCTACATGGGCTGGAAATTTTAATGGGAAGGTGACCAGAGAGAAAACCCTAGAAAGTGGGGCCCTTGGAGTGGGGGGGAAATATAAAAATAAGGCAACTCCCAGGAAGCTTCTAGAAACATGGAGAACAGGGAGGTTAATTTTAAAGGAGAATTTCTTGACTTTGGCAATTGACATTGGAGACCACATCATTCTTTGCTGTGGCAACTGTCCTGAGTACTCTAGGGTGTTAAGCAGCATCCCTGGTCTCCACCCACCAGATATCATGGAACCTCCCCCAAGGTGTGACTACCATAAAGGGGCCAAACTATTGCCTGGGGAGGGGCAAATGTCCCTGATTGAGGACCAATGCCTGAGGGGAAGGAGTTGCCTGAACTACTCAGTACAGAGAGAGGATCTAACAGTATAACCAGCAGCGAAGAGAAGAATAAAAGCAGGTACAAAATGCAGCTCTAGGTCAAAAGATTTGGAAATGAGGGCTTCCCTGAATGAATGGCATGTTCTCTTCAGTGACTCAGTGTGACTCTATGGACAGAGAATAAAGCTTACACATATAGATACCAAGCTTGAAACTTCACCCAACCTATCTGATTCTAGAGATGGTGTGTGACTTTGAGCCAGTCACTTCATCTCTCTAGCTGCAGGCCTTGTTCTTTGCCAAATCAGGGAGTTGGACTATTCCAGGGATAGAAAACAGTTGTTATATAATACTCTCAGCCCAACTGTCATGCCTGTGAAGACATCACTAATCAACCACTGCACACTTTCCTCTTGAGCTTCAGCAAAGCTTCTGAATCCTTCCCTAGACGGAGTTTGTGGAAACTGCTGCAGCTCCACTAACTGGCTGTTACTGCCAAGTTCTGTCAACATTATGTACTATTCTTAGAGGAGTCAGTGATTTTCAGTCTGTATTATGGGGGCTTCTAGAGAACCTCTCCAGAGCTACTTTAGGAAGAAGGGAACAAGACAAGTAAGTCTCCAGGTTGCCAAACTCTACCTCAACCAGAGCATTTGTCTGCTTTACGTAATGAACTAACTGTCAAATTTCATGTGAAAAAAGTAATTCCTCAACTAACATACCAAAATGTGCCAGGGCTGCCATAACAAAGTACCACAAACTGAGTGGCTAAAACAATAGAATATTATTGTCTCACAGTTCTAGAAGCTAGATGTCTGAGATTAAGGTATCGGCAAGGTTGGTTTCTTCTTAGGGCTGTGAGGACAGATCTGTTCCAGGTCTCTCCTCTACCTTCTGATGGTTTGTTGGCAATCTTTGGCAACTCTTGGCTTGTAGAAGCATCACCCCAATCTTTCACCTTCATCTTCACATGGTGTTCCCCCTGTGTACAGTTTCTCTGCATTCAAATTTCCCCCTTTTATAAGAATACCAGTTACATTAGATTAAAGTCCATCCTATGGGCTTTTAATTTGATTACCTCAGTAAAGACCCTATCTCTAAAAAGGTCATACTCTGAGGAACTGGAGGTTAGGATTTCAACATATAATTTAGGAGGAACACAATTTAACCCATAATACTCTGCCCTCTTTTCCCCCAAAACTCATGTCCTTTTTACATGCAAAATATATTCACCCCATCTCAGCAGCCCCAAAATTCTTAACCAATTCCAGCAAGAACCCTAAGTCCAAAATCTCATGTAAATCTCATTTAAATCAGGCATGGGTGAGACTCAGGGTATGATTCATCCTGGAGCAAAATTCCTCTCCATCTGTGAACCAGTGAAATCAGACGAGTTATTTTAAGCTTCTAAAATGCAGTGGTGGCACAGGCGTAGGATAGACATAGTGTCCTGGCAGGGTTAAGTTTTCTCCTTAGAGTCTGGATATCCTGGCATCTGCCTTTATGAGGGTTTTCCTATGAGCGGTTTCCTAATGGGACCACTCCCCTGCTTGGTGTACCTTCCAACACCACTCTTCCAGTGAACTCAGGTTTTGTAGGTCTGTTTGCCACAGGCAAGATTAGAGGTCAAAGCTTCTCTAACACCCTGGTAGCATTAGAAATCTTGATCATCAAACACATGGCAAGTGATGAAGCACAGAACATCATTCTTGATAACCTAGTAACTGGCTTCTCACTCTTTCCTTGTTATTACCTTTCTATCTGGGAAAAGGTAGCAAAAGAGACAAATTCTGAATGTGTTTTCTTCCTTATGGATCTGTAAGGATCAAATATATGATCTAATATTCCTATTCCATATGAATTGACATGGACATGTCCCCATGTTCATGCTGATCTGCCATGGATCGAATGGCCCTGGAATTTATTGTCTTGGAGCGCACTGAGAAAACGAAAGTCCTTGAACATCAATGACTTTCAACGATCAGAGACTCAAGAGCTTTTTGCTTCAGCCGGATCATGCACTTAGGATTTTAATCAACCTGAACGTGTGGATTTTATACATTATTCAAGACCTCCACGAGCTCCACATAGATCCTCCTGTTGACAAACACCCTGTCAGAAGCCTGAGCTGTCTCGGAGCATTGCCGGGACCCTGTTGGTATGCATGGCAGCAGCTCCCAAAAGGACCGAAGTCAACACTTATTTGCTCTTGAGCCAGATCTTTGGAAATTGGGCATTTTCTGATCTAAAGAAAACTCCCTCAGTTACTCCCCATGCTTCAGCATTAATATCAGTCTCAATGTAAATGTGGACTTTTATAGTGATAGAGAAGGACATGTGTGAGGAAGTAGCTCTGGGCAGGAGTGAGGAAATGCCCCAGGGTGCCCATTGTTCCCATTGCTCTGTGGGGCAGGAGCTGGAGAGATGAGGACCGAGTTAGAAGTACCCATTTCTGCCTGAGATAGTGGCATCTTAATGAGCTCTAATTGATAGCTGGCTCTCAGCCTCCAAGGGCTCTTTTCAGGCCTCCAGGCTGCAGGGTGCATTTCTGTCAGAGACAGGTGAGGACAGCATAGCCTATGAAGTCTACCAGGGACTGTCGCAACAAGGCACAGAGGCATATAGTATTAGGAGTCCAGACTCTGGCAGACCCAGGGGGAATATAACTCTAACCGTTAACATCAGTATTATGATGGTCATATCATTTCACTTCCCCCGGCCTCATTTTCTCTGTATGTAAAATGGTTACAGTAGTTGTACCTGCTTCCTGGCTTTGAGGATCAAATGTGATAGTGTGCCCAAGGCACTTTGCCCTGTGCAAGTTGTATAGGACATGCCCAATGAATGTAGACCTTACAGGATCCAAGAAATCTTAGGTAATCACCTTTGTGCATGTCTTCAGTCTAGAGCAATAATAGCAATTTTAATAGTTGTTATTATTACAACTTCTAGCAAGCAACAAAATGCAGTTCTCAGAAATAATGATAATCCTAATGGTAACAATAATTAGAATAAAACAGCTAACATGCACTGATCCAGATTCTATACTAAGTGCTTTGCAAGCTTAACCTGATTTAATGCTCCAACTGTAAAATAGGTACTTAGAAGAAACTGAGGCTCAGGAAGGTACAGTAAAGTCACAAAGTAAGATCTGGATTTGAATCCAGGCTTGCCTTGCACCAGCATCCATTCACTATATTTCACAAGAGATAAGCAGCACATTCTTTAACTTCCCTATAATCAGCTTTAATTGATGGTAATAATTCCTATTTCATATGTAATTGTGGGGATCAAATTGGGTATAACACTTAGAGAAGATGCTTTGGCACACAGAGGTCTGGCTAGGAAGTTGGGTTTGTTGCTAAACCTACCACCACAAGCCCTCCATGTACCCATTAGAAACATTGTGATCCTGCAGCTGAGAAATTCACAGCAGCTATTAGAAGATGTTCACCCTTCTTCAGAAAGGAAGAAAAGCCAGAGGATCCACATCCTATATAAGCAAGCAGAGCTCAGTCCCAAGCAATCTGGGTTTTCTTACTAACCCAAAAAAGATGGTGTAGTAGGTACAATGGCCACCCAAAGATAACCAAATCTTAACCTCCTACGATCATGTTATCTTGAATGGCAAAGGGGTCTTTGCAGGTGTGATTAAATTAAGGACCTTGAGATGGGGAGTTATCCTGGATTATCCTGGTGGGCCAAAGGTCATCACAAAGCCCTTATAAGAGGGAGGTAGGAGAGTCAGACTCAGAGAAGAAGATGAGATAATAAAGAAGATAAAAGAGATAGCTAAAGATTTAAAGATGGAGGGGGGCGGGGGAGGGAAGTCCTGAGCCAAGCAATGCAGGCAGCCTTTAGAAGCTGAAAGAAAAGGAAGAGGATTTCCCCTTAGAATTTCCAGAAGGAACACAGTCCTACTGACCCATTTTAGATTTCTGACTTCCAGAACTGTAAGAGAATAACTTTTTATTTTTCTAAGCCATCAGTTCTGTGGTAATTTGTTACAGCAGCAGTAGGAAGCTAATACAGTCTGTATCTCCTATAGAGCTGAACATACTTCAAACAAAGCTCCAACCAGCACAGGGAGAGAAAAGGACAAATTCTTTTTATGTGGTGCCATTGTGAGAAATCACTATATAGCTGGTCTTTAAAACAGATTCAGTTTTGTTCGAATCTTGTTGTTAAATATTCAGAAAGAAAAGAGACACGGCCCCATTCAGAACGGAATATCAGCATTTTGCATTTGCAGAAAGCAAACCTGTAAAACAGAATGATATGAAATCTCTTTGTAAAATGTGAAGTGATAGACACATGTATTGAATTAATATTATTAATATGAATTTTAAAAATGAAGAAGTGAGTTTCCAAAGTGGCATTTTGCAGGCTGTTCCACCACTCGCCCATCTTTGGGAGCAGAAAGAGCAAGGGAAAGCTGGCAGCCAGGGCAGAGAGGAGACCTAGCCTTTTCAAGAACTGGGAATAGTTGGGATTGTCTCAAAATTGGTCACATTGGAAGAAAAAGTGTGAAAAACTGAACAAATGTGCAATAGAGAAAACCCGTAAAATAAGCCTAGAGACAGAATGTTAATAGGCAAATAAGGGGAGACAAGTATTTGAATATTCATGAGCCTCTAATCAGGAACTTTGGATGAAAACAGAAATGGTCTCGTTGGTGATAACATGCTCCACTGGAAGGAGAATCCTGCCTGAGGAAGTGCAAACAAGAGTACAAACCAAACCTGGACCACTGCTCAAGACTTCTAGGACATTAACCTGGGTCTTCACATCCTGGCCTTAAAATCAGTTCCATTCTTCATCTGTCACTCATACTACACTGCATTTGGTCTTTCCTTGCTATAGAGGTTTCCACTTTTAGCCTAGAAAAGGAAAAGTTGAGAAAAAATATGCTTGGAACATCTCCCAAGTTCCATGCCTGAGCCACATGCTCCTTACATATTTCATATTACTCTCATAACCACCCTTTCATGCGGATGCAATTATTCCATTTTATAGACAAGGAAACTGAGACTCAGGAAAATGACTTACTGCTGATGTCAGAAAGCTAGTCAATGGCCAAACTTAGATTCAAAGAGCTTGTCTGTATCACAGCAAAGACTATATTCATTCCTCTCCATCCTACTGAGTCTAACTCTAATTAGGCTAAAGCATGATATTTCGGGAGAGGACTGGTAGAAGTCTGGGGAACAGGACTCAGCTACATAGAAAAGGGAGTGGCTTAAAAAAGAACTGGGATGAAGAATCCCCTCTCCGATGAGATTGACGAATGCCAGCTGGTTGGATATGGGGCAACCGCATAAGAAGTTTCCTCAGAATCAGCTGGTGTGTACAGAGCAGTAAGGACAAGGATCTCAAGTGTCCAGTACTGGGCCACATAGACATCATAGGATTGTGGGTGAGGCAGCCCACCCAGCAAATCCCTAGTCAAGAAGAAGAAGACACTGAAGTCTAGGTCATCACCACCAAGACCAGAGTACTCTATGTGTCCAGGGGGGTCTCAGAAACCACTAGGGTGTACAGAGTGGTGTCGGGAAGCCTCCCTTGGCCTATCATGGACACCAGCAACATAGGCCCCTACCCACAGCCTCGTGAATTCATGCTGCACTTCTCAGGCCACCTGCTGAGTAGTCCAGCCTCTGGCCCTCACCCTGCAGCAGAGCCTGACCAGATGGTTCCGAGACACTCCAGTGGAAATTAATGGAGTCAGACTGTCCACACACTTCTTTTCAGCCATAGAGAAATATTTTCCATGAGTCAAACACCAGATGTATTTTGTTTATAGGGTAATTTAGCACTTGCAAGGGGTAAGACACTAAAATGTGAAGAGTTGTGTTTGTATTTCAGGCATAGCCTATGCACACTCTAGTTGCCTGCAGTAAAATGTGGGGCATCATTTCTGAGCTGGAGCCTGGACCTTGAACTCAACGCTTCAATACATCCCAAAGAGATATATCACTTCCGCAAGCAACTCTATATCTTTCCCTTGGGGTTCAGTTTGTGACCACGCTGGCTAAATCGGCCAAAACCCTAGAAATGAGGAGGAGGGAGGGAGAGGGAGGGGCAGCACTACTAAAAAACTGAAAAAGTTCTTTTGGAGTTCAAGAACAGCCAGAAATTAACTAAATCAGCCTTCACTGGGACCACGTTTTTTTCCTTAAAGCGATTACAAAATTCTCTAAACCAGAAGTTACCAAAGTATAGCACTAGGGCCAGCAATTATCAGCATCAAAAGGGGAATTTGTTAGAAATACAGATTCTTGGGCCTCTCCCCAGACCAACTGAACCAAAACCTGCAGGGGTTGTGCCAAGGTTTGCAATCTGCATTTTAACACACCTTCCAGGGGAGTCTGATACTCGCTGGTGTATGAGAACCACTGCTCCAAAACTAGAGATATACTTTCACTTTACATCTAGTTATATAGTTTTATAAGTTGGTTAACCCCTCTGTGACTCGGTTTCCTCATCTGTAAAATGGAATAATGATAGTACTCATCTCCTACTTAATTTATTGCGAAAATTAAATAAAGGAATTAATTCATTTAAAGTATTTAGAACTGGAACTTACGTAGTATACATCTTCAAAAAACATTTTTCAAAATTATTATTATTTGCATCTGCATTTGAAATCCACTGTGATAATAGCTGATAACATTAATAGCCA
>NW_011888810.1:1190950-1193119 GCF_000151845.1 Pteropus vampyrus
TGGCAGCTTCTGCACTACAGGGGTAGAGTTGAATAGTTCTGAGACAGACCATCTGGCCCACAAAGCCTAAAATAATTACTATCTAGACCTTGAAGAAACAAGTTTGCCAACTCCTAGTCTAAAAGGCAAGACTTATACAGCCTGCCTTTTAACATAAGAAATCCAGGTTAACCTTTTTAACTGAACTGGCAAATTGATTACGTTACAGGAAAATCATCATGTCCTATCTGGCTATCCGGGCTGAGTCTCAGCACAAGAATTTCAACTAATTGTACAGGCATAATTGTAACCAATTAATGTAACAGTTTAATAATTAGTTAATAAGTAATCTGCTTAATAAAAGTGCAACAGAACCTCACTCAGTGCTAAAAAATGCAAATCAACAATGAGATTCTATTTTTCACCTATTTGACTAATGGATATCAACAAGATTACTAATACATAGAAGGTGAATGCAGGGAGGTAGAGATGAAGATCTTTCCACACTGTGGGTTGACAGTGTAATCAGTGCAACCTCTGAGGCAGGCATTTTGCTAATATCTATGAGAGTTGTAAATATACCAACCGTACAACCTGGGGATTCCACTTCTATGACACTGTCCTACAGATATGATCTCAAATGTACTCAATGGCATTTGTCTAAATATGTTAGTTACAATATTGTCTACAATAGCAAAAACTAGGGTGAAAGTAAATGTTATCCACCAATCAAAGAATAAGTAACTTTGATATGTTCATGTAATGGAATAATATATACAACCATGAAAAAAATGAACTAGATCTAATTCACCTAATGATATAAAGAATGAGCTAGATCTAATGCAGACAATACAGACTATTCTCTAAGATAAGTTAATGAGAGGCACAGAAGGGCATAGTATGTGTGTGTACATTAAGCACTCATGAGTATTAATGAAGGGTATATAGACACACATGTGTACACACACAAATACACAAATACTTACAAGTCGGTAAAAAACAATTAGAAATTTTAAAAACAGAAAACTGTCATAGCCACGGTTTCCCCTAGAAAAGAGGTTCCCAACCACCAGGCGGTGGACCTGTACAGGTTTGTGGCCTGTTAGAAACCAGGCTGCAGAGCAGGAAGAGAGAGGCAGGTGAGTGAGTGAAGCTTCATTTGTATTTGTACCTGCTCCCCGGGGCTAGCATCACCGGCTCAGCTCCACCTCAGATCATCAGGCATTAGATTTTCATAGGAGCACCAGTCCCTGGAGCCAAAAAGGTTGAGGACTACTGCCGTAGGAGAGGAACCTGAGAGTCTAAACTAGAGGAGACACTCCTTTTGACTTTATATCCTCTTGTTCTGCTTGATGTTTTTTGGTTTTTGGGTTTTGGTTTTTGGTTTTTTTTTTTACCACATACACATTTGTCACTTTAATTTTGAAACATTTTTATGAAACAAAAATATCACTCTATGTCTGACAATGGTACTCCCCAGGCCCAGGGTCCTGGTGGGAATAGGGCATTGCTGTTAGTCAGAAAGACCTTCTCCCAAACCCAAGAAAATAATGACAGTGTCCAGAAGCATGCTGCAACTGACTCCCTAACTTGCAAACTCTCTGGCCACCGTGTATAAAAAGCCAGTGTTATTGAAAAAGAAGAAAAATCAATAATCCATCACAGAGAGGGCCTTGGAGTCAAATAAGAAGGCTCTGGATTCTGATGTCCCCTAGCAGCTGTGAGACCCCCAGAAGAGTAGTAAATATTAAAGCCCTCGGAGACTCTGTTTCCTCTCCCATGAGAGTGGGGATCACACTGCCCCCACTCACAGTGGGCTTGGTCAAGACTAGCACTTGTGCAGCACAGGCTCTGTGCCAGACTCTGTGCTAAGCACATCACAGGCCCTACTGCATTTAGTTCTTTCAGATGGGGAAATTGAGGCTTAGAGAGCAGTAAATCAATTGTCCAAAGTCACAGTTATTAAGTAGCAGTCAAGGTACAAACCCAGGTCTGTCTGCCTGGGCTTGCAACAACAATTCAATTTTGCCTTTCTATTAAATGAGGTAAAATGAGCTCATTCACCTGAAATTGCCTCTTAGTAGTTACTCAACACATGTCATTCATTTCAATGCCCCACAGAACCTCAGGGCGCCAAGATAAAAGTGTCCAGTGGTGAGCAGCACCCAGGCCCAGCTTTCACATAGCCCT
>NW_011888810.1:1193169-1251803 GCF_000151845.1 Pteropus vampyrus
ACCTCCTACTTAATTTATTGCGAAAATTAAATAAAGGAATTAATTCATTTAAAGTATTTAGAACTGGAACTTACATAGTATACATCTTCAAAAAACATTTTTCAAAATTATTATTATTTGCATCTGCATTTGAAATCCACTGTGATAATAGCTGATAACATTAATAGCCATCATACTTTGTGTACTTGTTATGTGCCAGGCACTGTTCACATGACTTGGTATGCAAATGAAAAATTGCCCCATTGACTGTAAAAAGTCATTTTTGTAGTACACATTACCTCTATTCATTTGCTCATCCAACAAACACTAACTGAGCCCTATTATGTTCTAGACACTTTGGAGGCACAAGGATACCACAGGAAAGAAAGCAGATAAATGAATTAGAGCCTTCATTCAAATCATATGTGCCCATGACACACATAACCCAAAGTCCCTATCTAAGGTCTCCTTGAGTTGGATTTGTTCTGGGGACCCCAGAATCCCACTCAGCCTCCTGCCCAGGCTGCCGCCCTGCTCAGAGCCTCCTGACACCCCCAAATCCTCCATTTACCCTCTAAGCCTTCAGTAATCCTCACCTTCAGAGCACCAAGAGTACTTTTTTCATGCTTTGGTCAACAGTGCTCACTTCTCTTGTGCGTCTATGAAGTACCTCCCTCAGCCCTGAGTTCCCTTCCTGAGAGTTTTGTTTGACCCGGTAAAGTATCAGCAGGACTAATCTTTTATTTTCTAAAAGATAACCTTAGTCTATGCCAAACTAAAATGACCAGAGCAGGGCAGATTGAATTAGTTAATATATATTCAGGGTAAGGAGATATTATATTAACAATTAAGAAGGTAAGCTATGTATGTAAGTAGGAAAATTTCAGAACTTCCAGCCTCATTCACTACCCAAGGTGACATGTTCCTAAGGCCTAATATCTTGAATGTCCAAACACCTGCATAGACTCATATTTATCTATTTCTTCAGATACTTTGCATTAACTGAGGGGTTTCAGGTATATAAGACATAGGCCATTTAGAATCTATAAATTAAGGTATTGCTCTTGTCTCCTGACACCCACTCATGCAGAGTATAGAACACTATTTTTAAAACTGCAGCTCACAGGTCAGATACAACCCACTGACTGTTTTTGTAAATAAAGTTGTATTGGAACACAGCCATGCCTATTCATTTACTTACTGGCAGCTTCTGCACTACAGGGGTAGAGTTGAATAGTTCTGAGACAGACCATCTGGCCCACAAAGCCTAAAATAATTACTATCTAGACCTTGAAGAAACAAGTTTGCCAACTCCTAGTCTAAAAGGCAAGACTTATACAGCCTGCCTTTTAACATAAGAAATCCAGGTTAACCTTTTTAACTGAACTGGCAAATTGATTACGTTACAGGAAAATCATCATGTCCTATCTGGCTATCCGGGCTGAGTCTCAGCACAAGAATTTCAACTAATTGTACAGGCATAATTGTAACCAATTAATGTAACAGTTTAATAATTAGTTAATAAGTAATCTGCTTAATAAAAGTGCAACAGAACCTCACTCAGTGCTAAAAAATGCAAATCAACAATGAGATTCTATTTTTCACCTATTTGACTAATGGATATCAACAAGATTACTAATACATAGAAGGTGAATGCAGGGAGGTAGAGATGAAGATCTTTCCACACTGTGGGTTGACAGTGTAATCAGTGCAACCTCTGAGGCAGGCATTTTGCTAATATCTATGAGAGTTGTAAATATACCAACCGTACAACCTGGGGATTCCACTTCTATGACACTGTCCTACAGATATGATCTCAAATGTACTCAATGGCATTTGTCTAAATATGTTAGTTACAATATTGTCTACAATAGCAAAAACTAGGGTGAAAGTAAATGTTATCCACCAATCAAAGAATAAGTAACTTTGATATGTTCATGTAATGGAATAATATATACAACCATGAAAAAAATGAACTAGATCTAATTCACCTAATGATATAAAGAATGAGCTAGATCTAATGCAGACAATACAGACTATTCTCTAAGATAAGTTAATGAGAGGCACAGAAGGGCATAGTATGTGTGTGTACATTAAGCACTCATGAGTATTAATGAAGGGTATATAGACACACATGTGTACACACACAAATACACAAATACTTACAAGTCGGTAAAAAACAATTAGAAATTTTAAAAACAGAAAACTGTCATAGCCACGGTTTCCCCTAGAAAAGAGGTTCCCAACCACCAGGCGGTGGACCTGTACAGGTTTGTGGCCTGTTAGAAACCAGGCTGCAGAGCAGGAAGAGAGAGGCAGGTGAGTGAGTGAAGCTTCATTTGTATTTGTACCTGCTCCCCGGGGCTAGCATCACCGGCTCAGCTCCACCTCAGATCATCAGGCATTAGATTTTCATAGGAGCACCAGTCCCTGGAGCCAAAAAGGTTGAGGACTACTGCCGTAGGAGAGGAACCTGAGAGTCTAAACTAGAGGAGACACTCCTTTTGACTTTATATCCTCTTGTTCTGCTTGATGTTTTTTGGTTTTTGGTTTTTGGTTTTTGGTTTTTTTTTTTACCACATACACATTTGTCACTTTAATTTTGAAACATTTTTATGAAACAAAAATATCACTCTATGTCTGACAATGGTACTCCCCAGGCCCAGGGTCCTGGTGGGACTAGGGCATTGCTGTTAGTCAGAAAGACCTTCTCCCAAACCCAAGAAAATAATGACAGTGCCCAGAAGCATGCTGCAACTGACTCCCTAACTTGCAAACTCTCTGGCCACCGTGTATAAAAAGCCAGTGTTATTGAAAAAGAAGAAAAATCAATAATCCATCACAGAGAGGGCCTTGGAGTCAAATAAGAAGGCTCTGGATTCTGATGTCCCCTAGCAGCTGTGAGACCCCCAGAAGAGTAGTAAATATCAAAGCCCTCGGAGACTCTGTTTCCTCTCCCATGAGAGTGGGGATCACGCTGCCCCCACTCACAGTGGGCTTGGTCAAGACTAGCACTTGTGCAGCACAGGCTCTGTGCCAGGCTCTGTGCTAAGCACATCACAGGCCCTACTGCATTTAGTTCTTTCAGATGGGGAAATTGAGGCTTAGAGAGCAGTAAATCAATTGTCCAAAGTCACAGTTATTAAGTAGCAGTCAAGGTACAAACCCAGGTCTGTCTGCCTGGGCTTGCAACAACAATTCAATTTTGCCTTTCTATTAAATGAGGTAAAATGAGCTCATTCACCTGAAATTGCCTCTTAGTAGTTACTCAACACATGTCATTCATTTCAATGCCCCACAGAACCTCAGGGCGCCAAGATAAAAGTGTCCAGTGGTGAGCAGCACCCAGGCCCAGCTTTCACATAGCCCTATGCACTACCCCCTGGTGGTGTGGTTGGCTACAGCAGCTCAGTGGTCTGCCATGACAGGCCAGGCCCTCCCCAGCCAAGCTGAGTATGCTCTTCTGAGGAACCCGGGCACTGCCATGGTGTCTTGACCTGGTGTTATTCACAGCTCTTCTTCTCGCAAGTGGAGGCCTCAGCATTCGCAACCATACATGGCCTAGGAAGTTCTTCCACTAGGACTCACCCTCTCTGTCTACGGCGATGCAGACTTTCTCTCTCTCTCTCTCTCTCTCTCTCTCTCTCTCTCTGTCTCTCTCTCTGTCATACACACACACACATAAACACACACACACACATGCACATGCTAGAATCAGAAAAAAAATCTCAGTCATCTCACTGAACCATTCCTAGCCCCTCCCCTCAATCCAGGAAGTCAGATTTGCTCTACAGTACAGGACCACCCCCAGCCCAGATTCTCTTTACAGACAGGAGTCCTAGAGCTTTCTCTTATCCCAGAGTCTGTTCTGTTTTATTCCTTCTTGTATCCAGAGCTCACATCATCCTGAGTCAGAACTGCCTGTGTCATAGCGTATGTGGTGGGGATGGGGAAGAAGGCATGGCCCAAGGCAGGGATGAGAAAGGGGCAACTCCTGGCTAAACTGCACAATGAGAGGAGGGACAACATTTGCCTCATTCCTGATGTATCAACTATGTCTAATGCACATCACAGCACAGAGCACATGTTCAATAGCAACTCACTGAACCCACAAAGGAAGGATCTCAAATATATACTGAGTACCTACCATTAGTTAGGTACTGTACCAGGTATAAGAAAGAAGACAGTGTTCCTGGGCACTGTTGAGCACAGGTACACACATTTGATGCAAAGCAAGCAGAGAGAGAAAACAGAAGAGCAGAGGCTTTGACCAAGACTGCCCCATCTGCTAAGGGCCCCGTGCCACATTTTACATGCTTTTTCTGGTCTAGTAATTATGACAGGCCTGCCAGGCAAGTCTTCTCACCCTATTACACAGAGAAGGAAACTGAGTTGAAGAAACGTTAAGGGAAGTGTCCCACTTGCACAGTGAGTGGGGATAGAGAGGTGCAGGGCTGGGCTTCTACCTGGGCTGCCAGCTGTCAAAGGTTGGTGCCCTCCTCTTCCTCTCTCCTCTGGAAGGTCATGGGGCTTCTGGTCAGCCATGGTCCCTCTCAGCACCACACTCCTTCTAAGAGCCTTGGTCTCCCTAGGCATAGGAGTCCTTTCTTTCTCTCACGTGAAAGTTCCAGTGACTGGGTCTATCAAGACCTGGACCTGCCAGGGACTTCTCCTCACTTCCTACTTCCCAAACAGTGCTCCCCATTGGACCCTTAGAAGAGAGGGCTCTCAGGACCCTCCAAGTCTCTCAGATCCTTAGGCTTGGCCCCACCTCAAAGGAGGTCCTGCTCTCAGCTACATGCTACAGGCACACTGTCCTTCTCTGTAAGTGAAATTGGGAAGAGGAAGGTTGGTACCTTGGTAAGTGGTTAGCTCTGATGGGCTGTTCATTCATGGAGCCCAAGCAATCAGTTATACAATGGAAACTGTCAAATGCACCACAGACTTGGACAAAGGAAGAAACAGAATTTGACCAAAAAAAAGATGCCCTAAGCCTTCCGCTGTGTGAAGATACACAACTTCCATTTCATTTCTACGAGAGGCTGAAGGAGAGTTCAGTCATCAGTTGTCCCTTTCCTGCCTCCACACCCAGGAACTCCCTATAGAGTTCAACCAAAAACTTTTTATGAATCCACAGACCTCATCACTCCTTCCTGCATCACCTGCTCAGTCTTTAACAGTCTCATAAATTGATGCTGTAGTTATACTAGAAAACCTGTTGTTTTTTCTGCCCTTTATGCTCCTTAAACCTATACTGCCTGATAGAAGCTTCTCCCATGTTCCTGCTGAGCATAGAACAGGCCTCATGATGCCAACTCTTTGATCACAGCTGCCAGGACCATGGTGGATACCTCATGGAGGACTGGCACACATCATGAGTGGACTCAGTTAGCTCTAAGTTGGAATTGCAATTAAGATGCTCAGGTAGAAAGAAACATAAGTCCAAATCAAATTTATTTTTTGGATTTTCTTAGTAACACATCTCACCAGGTCTCTCTAGTAGGTACTTGGTAGAAAGAGTGCCCCCACAGCTCTCAGAGACTTGGACTAGGCCCCAGCTCATGTTAAGGGAAAGTGTTCTCATCCACCTGACCCAGGGAGTGCTTGCCTTTCTATTAAGTAAATTTGGGATAAGAAAGATTGAGATTTAGAATAGGGGACCCAAATCTGCTGGTATTATTAAAAAGAAAAATCTGGAGAAGAGGGTGAAATGCTTTAGCTCATGTAATTGAGAAGTGCAGAGGTATACTGCTTCAGGTAAGGCTGGATCCAGGGGCTCAAATAATTTCATCAGGACTTAGTTTCTCTCTACCCTTTGTGTATTCTTTCCTCTGTGTTGACTTCATTCTTACACAGCAAAATAGATGCTGGAAGCCCTGGAAACACAGGCTCATAGCATAGCTACTCTTTTCCTAGTAGTTCCAATAAAAGTTAGAATTAAGTCTCATTGGATAAATTTGGGTCCCAAGCCCAACCTTGAACTAGTTATTGTAGCTAGGGAATAGAACATGCTAATTAACTGGGCCTGGAGCCAAAGGAAAATGAAGGAACTTTTGTTAGAAAAAGGCAATGGAATGCTGGCTGGGCAAAAAAAAAATAGATGGTCACAAGAGTCATGTATGGTGCAGATCTGAGGCTGATGTTCATCCATTCATTCACTTAGCAGATGCTTCTTTAGCAACTCCTGTGTGCCACACATTGTGGGAGGCTCTGAGGCTGAGTAACCCAAGCAGACATAGCACTTATTCTTATGAAGCCTGAGTCCAGTGGGAAAGATGAATAAACACACCTGCAAACATACAGATAAATCAGGTGAGTAAGAAGAGTGAAACTGCTGGGAAGGGAAAAAACAAAGATGAGAACAGGGAATAATGGTGTCAGGAAAGGCCAAGTCAAGTGGCCATTTGGGCATCCATGTGCAATAAGGAAGGAGAAAGAACTGGCTCAGACTGAAAAATCAGAAAAGTCAGACAATTGGAGCAGATGTACAAAGCCAAGAGACTACATTTCCTCAGAGAGAAAGGGAAGGAAGGAGGGAGGAGACCAAGAGATATAAAGGTCTTACAGCTAGTTTTCTCCTTTTAGTCTGATATTCTTAATTTTTCATCATAAATTCCCTTTTACTCAAGTTTGGTCAAAGAGCTTCTTTATCTTGAACAAATCACCCTTGACTATGGAACTAATTAAAAAATTCAAGACTCCTAAATTCATTGCCTCATTAGCTGCCCACAAGACACCATTTTGTGGGCTCATCCATTTTTAAATGATGTAAGATATTCAAAACTTTACTGAGTTATGTCTAGAAAGTACCCACACTTTTAAAAAATTATATATGTATATGTATAGTACTTAAGTTACATAAGGGTACACAGGAACGGATGCAGACAGTTTAGTTGCTCATTTAAAAACCAAAGCACCAAGTCCATTTCTTGAGTTCAGTGGAGCTGCAGGCCTACAGGGTACAAAGAATGATTCACTGCTAGGTGAACCTGAAAGGTGTCTCATTCCTCAAAGATGCCCAAACCAAAGTGTACATACTCACATACACGTGCACAATGCGCACACAGAGTATACATACAGAGCACACACAGACACACAAATTATATCCATGCACATACATACACATACATATAAAGAACACATGTAAAGTGTATACATATACAAGGTACACATACACACTTTGTGTATGTGTGTATATATATATATATACACACACACATATATATACACACACATATATATATACACACACACACACATATATATACATATACACAAATTTAAACATGCACGCAAGCATACATACAAAGTACACACATATACACAAAGCATACACAGTAAACACACACACACAGATTATAAAAAGTACTCAGATTAATTATTGATTACTATTCATCAAGCCCCTACTCAATACCAGGCACTGTGCTTAAAGGTATTTTCAAACTAATAGTAACTGAATGAGTGCTTATCAATCTTCCCAGTACCACTAGAAGGCATAGTCTTGTCAACATTTTTCTTTTTCAAAATAAATGACTTGCCCTGGGCCACACCTCTAGGATATGTGATTGAGCCAGATGCGATCTGTCTGTTGGCCATCACCCGCTTTGGTCGACTCCATGATGCTCTCTAATGTGCATGTGTGTGCATCCAGATTCCGCCACATTCATCGTATCTACACATATGCGTCTATGATGCAGATCTCAGAACATCACACATTGCAGAGTATAAAATGGTACCCTCTATTCTCTAGACTGCTGATGCCATGCCAGATTTATTGCATTTATTTAAAGACAACAAACATTCTCAATTATTTCCACATTGCTCAGGACTATAATTTATTCAGAGGTATGAGCTATCAAGTTTCTCAGGAATTGCTTCAAAATGTCAAATCTAAAAGATGACTCCCATGTTAGTGAATATGAAACACCCATTTATATTTTTCATTTTTATTTTGATTTAATTTTAAGACAATTCAACTTTCTCCCCATGCCTGAGTGCCTAAATTCATTTCACTTGTCAAAAGAGACAAATTTTCATAATTACAAAATAAAACATGGTGGCCTTTCTTTGGTGACCGCGTATTTTACATCATTTTTTTTCCCTGGATGAAAATCCCTTTCCTAGTCTAGTTGGCTTACTTCTGACATATTTTTATTCAGTCTCTGCTTAGAACAGACAAGGGTACAGGCTAAACATTCACTAATGTTTTGTTATGTTAATGCACACCTGTAAAAAGGGAGTTGAAATTTCTCAACCCAGGCTGCAATGCTCACATCTTCTTTTCTGTAACTTGCACTGAAAAAAAAAGTCAATATTCTGAGATTATGAGCTGTAGCATAAAATATGCCCTATCCTCTAACAGTATTTTCTGCCTCGACCAGAAAGTTCTCAAGTCCTACCACCAGGCTCAATCAAGATGTTCGTTTCAGAGAGGACAAAAACATTTAGGGTTTTCTTACCATAGATGCCAGGGACATGCACAGGATGTGTGAGGGGGTTTTCATAATAAAACTTTTTTTATTTACAAAATATTATATGTTCTTCATTTAGAAATTTTGGAGAAAAAAACAGAAACAGAAAAAGGTGACTTATAACTCCACCATCCAAAGCAAAACACAGCCAACATGTTGATGTAATTTCAGATTATTCTTTTAAAATAAAAATTACTTATGACTCAGTTGGGCTCTTAAATTTTTGAAAATGGGTGGCTTATCGTTAGATATTCACTCTATTGCTTGATAAGGGGTTAAAGATGAACATGGGAAGAAAACATTTAATTATTTGAAACTGTTCATCTGAATTTCAAAGCTCTGACTCAAAGACTGTTAAAATGCCCAATCTAGTCACCAGCTTCACTCCCCCACACCCTTACCCTCCACCTGGACAGAGATCATTCTCAAAAGAAAGTAATAGTTTTAAAATTCAGTGGCCAGTAAAGGCTAATAAGGATAGAGAATGATGAGAAACTGTGGAATGAAGAGAATATACAGGGCACAGTGGGATATCAGAGGGAGTGGTTATTTTCAGGAACAGACTTAAAGAGACGGAGCAGTGAAAACATTCTTGATGTACATCCAGGAACAGACTTAAAGAGACGGAGCAGTGAAAACATTCTTGATGTACATCCATATATACACACTTCCATATAAATATCGTCATTGTCATAGTTCAGGGTCTCTGGGTAGCAGACTCCAAAGTAAAGATGAGAATATAGTAGGTTTCTTAGGTAGTACATAGGTATTGCTACCTATGAAAGGGGCAGGATGGAAGCAGGATCGGGCAGAGGAGGAAGCTAAGCTGAAATGTTCAACAAAGGCCTCAGCTGAGCCCATGGGAGTTGGGAAGCCAAGATGGCTCTTCAGAGTTGTCCCAAGATGATGTGAGATCCCAAGCCTTTATACATCCTACATCAACCAGTCATTGGATGTGGGCCACCCTAGGCAAGGGGATGCTCTTCAGACAAGACAATTCCTGAAGCAGGCTGATATCTGAGGGCTGAGTGTTCTGCAGTGCTCCCAGCAGTTCTCAAGGGGGATCTGGGTGGCTCATACACTATACTACTACCTCACTTAAAAAGGCATACAGGTAACCAGACCCCTCAAGACATTGCCACTGGGATATACCCAGAAGTCAGCAAAAGGCCACAGTGATGAAGAAATCCAAGTGTTTGCAATCACGAGCTGCTAACCTAGTACAAAAAAAAAAAAAAAAAAAAGGAAAGGGGAGGGAAAGGAAGAGGGGGGAAAAAAGGAAAAGAAAGGCACAGGCCACTTTGAACACTGCCTGATACAATAATCAACAGGGTGGTAAGGACAATGAGGACAGCCTCACCTTGGAATATCATAAAACTAAATTTATCCAGAAGACCATTTTTGCTGCCACCAGAGCTACAGTTCCAGATCTATGGCTAGTAAACCTCAATATATCTGAAAACTAATGACTGAAAAGAGCAGGCCTCTCAACCCCTCATTTCAGCAGATGTGTTGTTGTCCTGAACAGGATTGTCAGCTCCCACACTGAGCTCACTGTCCTGTTTATCACAGGTTTAGGGATGTCAGGCCAAGGAAGTACTTTCCATAGCAGGCCCCACATCCTGTTGCCACAGGATGTCACACAGAACTCCTCTCTTTTATTCTGCAACTAAGTGCCTTCTCACCTGATGAGGTGTGCACTATTATTCCCATTTTACAAATGAGGAAACAGAGAGAGGTCCAACATCTTGTCCAAAATCACCTAGAGAGCACACAGCACCAGAATTTGTACCCCATTTGGGGGCCCAACTTCGAGTTCATTCCATTATGCGTGGCTGCTTCACCCTGTTGGCATGCTCGTTAGTTAGGTCATGTTTACGCCCCCATTGCCAACCGTGATACTCTTCTGTTGTCTGAGCTGCAGCCTTATTTTATTGCAGTCATTACTGTCTATTACAGAGGGGCGTGACTCTCTGCGCTAGTGGTGAATTATAAGTCTGCGGTTCCCTAGCAGGGAGGATCAGTCAATCTCCACAGAATGACTACGCACAGCAAGACACAGCAAGACACAGCATTTCACTTCTGCTTCTGCAGGACAAAGCTGAGCATTTTCTCTTTGAGAGGATGATTTCTCTCATATTTGTCTAGTATCCTAACTATGGAGAGAGACAGGTTACCTTAAACCCTGTTGGTTTTGCCTTTTTCAAGCTGAATGCATCCCATCAAACCTAAAGAACTGGTCTTTTGACAGAATACTGCAACAAAGGTAAAATTCATAATGAAACCCCATAAGAAATTCATTAACTTAGGTGCTACTCTCCTTACATGGCCAGACACAGACCATTATAAGGTATGATATAATCTATGTTTTAATAAGATCAGGAAAACGAAATATAAGTACTGTTGTTTCATAAGTTACTTAACCAGCCTAAGGCTCAGTTTCCCCATCTGCAAAATATAAGGCTTGGGCTAGGTCACCTTTAAAATTCCTTCCAGTTTTAGCATTTCACAATAAGAGTCCACAGACCTTTATCTTGTTCTGCTTGCTATCAGAAAAAAAAGTGGAAAGGATGCAAAGCTACCACCACAACACAACTCCCCAAAACAACAACAAGCTTCTCTGCAGTGTTTGGTGCCCCATAATAACACACAGTTAGAAAATGCTTACATTAGAAGTCTGAGTTTTTTAAAAATGTTCTTGTTTTACTATGGATGTAGTGATAGAAACATTAGCAGACAAAGACCCAAAGCAAGCTGCAATACCCCCCTAAGCTCATTGCAATGTTTAAGCTATAAATTGAAATTAGACTTACAAAAATGACACTCTAGAAATTATTTTTTAAGCTAAAAACATCTTTAAAAAAATTGAAATGGCATTCCGACTCAGTAGTTCTAAAGGCACCCCCTCTCCTGACCCATTAGAATGTCTCAATTACAGCAACATCGCCCTTACCCTTTCAACTGAAATTGCATGTGAGAGCTATATGATTTACATTTGCGGTTTATAAAATAAATTAGGCAGAAAAGAATTTCATAATTTCAAACACATTTAGTTTACCAGATTTCACAAAGGTAAATGGATAAAGCATGTGATCCTTGAAGCAGCAAATTATATCAATGATTCATTAATATATTCATTAGAGAAAATTTAATAAATGCATAGATATTTTCCTCCAGACAACTCTCAGGCGATGGATCAATAAAATTTTCCAAGACCTGCTCCTCCAAAACTCTGAATCCCACTATTAATTACATGGCCTTTGATAGGAGTGCTAAGGGGAAGACTGACAGCTAAGCTGTTGGGGTTTCTGGCATGTTATTTTTCAATGCTGCACATACTGACTTAATTATGAAATCAGTGCATTTAGGACCACACAAAACATGTACATGTGGACCACTGCTTTACCTTGGCCCAGCAACCATCATCTCTTTTGAGATGTAATCAAATGATGCCTCAATTACTGCAGTGGCTTCTCAATTAGTCTTCCGGCTGCCACCCTTACCCTGCCTCCATCTCCTATCCATAGAGCAGCCAGAGAAATGCCTTAAAAATATAAGTTATTTCATGCAAATTCTCAGCTTAACTTCACTTGGGTGGAGGGGCAGAGCCCTTAAGATCCAATGTGATAGGGCCCCATCTCATCTTTCTGACTTCATCTTCTATATCCTCCCTGCCCTTACTCATTTTCCTCCAGCTACACAGGCCTCTTTGCTATTCTTGGAACTTTGCAGGAAAGTTCCCACCTCAAGGCTGTTGTAAATGTGGCTCTCTCTGCTCTTCCTTCATACATCCATACAGTGACCTCCTAAACTCCTTGAAGTCTTGGCTTACAATTTACCTGCCCTGACCATTTTCTTTAATGCCATTATCTATCCCTTCCCCTCAGGTACTTTCACACCTCACTACCCTGGTTGACTTTTCTTTTGTCCAATAAAATTAAAATCTTCCAACATACTATTTAATTAATTTATTTTTATGTCTATTTAATATTCTTAAATGTCAGGAGACAGAAATCTTTGTTTTGTGATGCTGTATCTTCTGAGCCTAAAATAGTGCCTGGGAAGAGTAAACACAGAATAAACATGGAAGGAAGAAAGGAAGGAAGAAAGGGAGGGAGGGAGAGAGAAAAGGAGGAGAAGGAGGGAGAGAGGGAAGATGTATAATAATAAAAAGTCATTATATTAAGGTGATAGGTTTACTCTTTTTTTCTAACATGTTATTCTATCATTATTATTAAAATCATATTATAATTTAATTTCAAAACATATAGCAAATTACTGGCATTTTCAGGTGGTATGTCTTAAAAGTGTTTTTTGTTTTCAAATCAGTGACTCAGTTTGAATGTGTTACTGATAATTGTAAATAAGAATTTTAAATTATAATAAACCCCTGCAACACTCAGTTTTATAAAAATATGTCAGGAAATCCTACATATTGCTTTTATCCTCTTTTCTTTCTTGATCCTTGTTGCTCAGTCAGTTTGGGACTGTGGCTGAGGATACTTGTGGGCCAGTGACCAGACATTTTATGAAGAGTTTCAACTGGGCCTGCCATACTTCTGTGTTCTGCCATGTCAGGTCAAACATTCAATCCATTTTCATAACCCAGTTTTGCAGGCCTGCTGCTTGTGAAATGTTTCTTACATTTTTCCTAGTAGTTTTTGGACTTTATAGCCTAGTTCCCAGGGTCTAACGTTATAGAGTCAATTTATGCAAATTTAAATATATGCACCTGACCAAGGAGGAGAGCGAGAAGGAGGAGGGTGGGATGCAAGGATGGAGGGGAAAGTCGTAGGAGAGAGAGGGAGACCCTGGAAGAACACTGGCCAGTAGTGGCTTATTGGGAAACATTAGGTTGGTCCTCAGTGTGCTCGAAGGAGGAGATATATACAGAATTTTATGAGCAGTTCAAAGGATTGCCAAGGGTTATTAGACTCCATGTGATGTATGTTTCATTCTCTGATTGTAGACCTTAAGCCTGGAGTTGGATTTGGCTCCATTATCTGTTTTGTTTACAAGGCCACTCTTGCCACAGATTTGCATTTCAGCTTTTACATTAAACCTATCACCTCACATCAGTGCCCCATACCAGTGATTGTTAGAGGACACAGTCCACTCTACACACACTTACCAGCTCACCACCGGTCTAAAATGGGTGAGATGCCATGTACATTATAGGTGGTGAGGACATGTGGAGAGGTTCCAGCAGGACAGCAACTGCTTGGGGAACACTTAGTGTACTTACAGTAGAAGTATGTAAATAGAAGAATTTACCCAATGAACATCTCGAAGAAGCATCAACTCAGTACCAAAGCTGTTGAATGAGTAGACCAATAAATGAAGAATAAATAAATGAACAATCAATAAATGTTGAATAGAGTATACTAAACGAGATGAGCTCTGTGGCTTTCAAACCAGTTCTAGTTCATTCAAGTGAGTTCTAGAACCTCCAGCCAACTATAGTGACTTTAGAGACCCAAAAGTATCTACCAGGTTCCTTGGCAAAGCTGCTAAATCAATGTCTATGGCCCCCTGACATCCCAGAAGAATGGATCATACATTCCTTCATTTATTTATTTATGTATTCATTCTATTCAGCACAATTATAATTTAACTCCAACCCATTCAAAACTATTTTGATGAGCTCACTTACTCAACACATATGAATAGAGCAGCAATTTTATGTCAAAAACTTGTGCCAGAACTTCTTTTCTGTGCACAAATCTAGGCAGTTCCTTCTACAGAGATCAGCAGTCTGGTGATGGGCACATCGAGAGATGTGAGAGTGTAAGTCCAAATTCCATTGCACATTTTTATATTTCTATACTATGTCTTTTTTTCCCCCTAAAGGGAAAACATCCTCCTTAGAACTGAAGTATCAAGGGACCACTATCTAAATAAATCAATCTTGTTGTTTTACTATTTCTCCCTTTGTCCACATACATTTTATGGCTTCTATTTATAAGAAACCAGATTAAAATTTCAAGACCAAAATGATATCTAACAAAGATATGAAAATTCTTAACTAGTATGAAGATGGTATTTATGAAATACTCAAAGGACATGTTGTATGTTTTTAACTTGCTCTTAAGACCTCTGAATTCAAATATGAGGGATTGCTAACAGAGAATGAAGACAAAGTATGTTATATGAAAGAGGAAAAGGGTTTTTTGGGTTTGTTTGGTTTTTTTTTTTTTGCAATAGATGAAAAACGTTTCCCTCCTCTAATGAGTCATGAATGACTCATCTACTCTTAGAAAAATCTAAAGTGGCCAGTGATTTGATTGCTTTTTCTGCTGTAAACACATCTAAGAAGTGAAGCCTAAGAGATAAACAATAAAAGACCCTGTGAAATTCAAATGATCTCATTTTTTTCCCAAATTACACCACCCTGAAAATGTTTTTTAGTGCAAAATATGAGCTTTCTTTCATATTGGCAATATTTAAGTGTGGTCACTGAACCAACTGATTTTGGCTGAATACAATTGGATGAGAGGGGTTCCACCTTATCCATTAATAAGAGTTACCATAATATTGATCCAATTCAATCATTTTATAAATGAAAGCCACAGGACGACTTTCGTCTTCTTTTATGTCTCGTCGATAAGACACCATTCTACCTTCATTTCTGTTTCTTTTTCTTTCCAGATCTTCTAACTATTTTGATAACTTACAAAGATAAGAAATGTTCAACACCAGAGAGCTTTTTGAAATTCATTGTACCCCAAAGGCTGACAGCAAGAATATACTTTCTGGTACATAAGAGAGAAAAATGTATTTGGTATGACTGGCTGTTAATATGTCATCAGGATAAATCATAAGTCTTATTCTTGGGAATCCTAATAAAAGAAGTCGCTTGAGACATGGAAAGTACAAAAATAATCACCAATAGACTCTATCTTTGACTAGAACCTGGGGAAATTTTGAAAGCGTTCATTCATAGAGACACTTAAAAAGACATTGCCCAAGTTTATCACTGTCATAAATTCTTGCTGACTAAAAAGTTTCCTTACAGTAATTTACAATGTCCATCATAAAATACTTCATCAAAAGGAAACACTTAGATTTAATATAAAACCGTAAACTCCCAAGGACTCAGGGACAATGGTCTCATCCAGTCTCCAGAGAAGATGGAATGATCTATGATTCCTATATGTCTCCAGACTTGGTCTCATTTTTGTCTGACATTCCTGCCTTCTGGGTCATCACACAACTCTTGGTATGTTCGTTTCCCTCTGGGACTCTAGTAAAAGATATGCTTTGAAATAACATTCTGGTTCTTCATTATCTATCTCAGGGGAGGGAGGCAGGAAGGATGCTGTCATCTGGATATACTAATTGGGTGGTCAGAATAAGTAATCTGTGATTAGTAAAGCAAACACCTTGAGTCCATGCTCTAGTCTTATGGTAGGGGGAAGTTATTCCACACTGAATGTTTCTAGATGCCTCAATCTCTCTATCAAGGCAACTAGTTTCACTTTGTCTTCATGCCAGGAAAGCTGTTAGTTAGCTAATGGAGCCCTCAGAAGATAAAATAAGTCTATGCACTGAAGAAGAGAACCATCAGCTTTCCATCTTTTTGCTGTTCTTCCCTACAAGCTCTTAACACAACAAAACTGTAGCACCAGCTCTGACAATTCTCCTGTGCTCCAGCCTGACAGTTCCCACTGCATCTAGATGCTCTTGCTGACACTTCTAATTCCTTGCTCTAAAGTGAAACTCAACATATTTCTCCAAAATTGGTTATTTTTTCAGGGTCTCACCATCTCCCCGTTAACTTGCATTCAAAACCTTTTTCAATTCCAACATCCAAGTTGTATTCATGTGGCTTCTTGAACATGTTTATATCCTTCTCTTCTAGGTTAGCCCATTGCCAACACATTGGTCCAGCCAGGCATCTCACTCTTCTCCTCTTACTTTTGATTTCTCTCAGAAATACATTCTATACAACATTGCCAAATAAATCTGTCTAATGCACAGCTCTGTTGATGTCACTCTGACATCAGAACCTTTCAGTAGTTACATATCTCCTACAAAAAGTAGTCCATACCTGTTATCTAGTTTTCCTCTTCATTATGATAACCAGCTATCTAGCCTCACTTCCCACTACTTCCTTCAAGCTACAAGTGGATACATGAAATGTCTTGACATTACACTGGTACAATTGCTCCTGCTCCTTCCTTCACCTGGAAGGATCCATCTCCACTGCCATCTGTTGAAATCCTACCCTCTCTTTCAGGTAAAGCTATAGTACCACATTCTCTACCAAAGATTCCTTTTCCCATTATACCTATCAGAAAAGCTGGGGGGTTTTTTTCCCCCATAAAACCTTGATCATATAATACTAATTTATTTTGTTTCACTCTATAATTTTTGTAAATACACTTTATCTCCCATGTAGGGCTATGAGCTCATTGAAGGGATTCACCTTTGTTCTGATTCAGGTTTGTATTAATGAATTAATATTTTATTGTTGGATGGATAAATGGGTGGAAGAGAACTCAAGCCCTACATGTACAGAGTTGAAAGACAAAACCATGGAGCACAGAGGTCTCTATTATCAAAAGCTCAGCCCTGGGTAAACAGTAATCCTTTTCTCCTCGTGAGTCCTGGATAACTATTGTGTAAGTTGTGATGTTGGCAATTAAAAGAGATGTTTAAAAAGCATCAAAATGAAGAATAAGATACTTAATGGAGCATGATGAGATATGACTATTTTCCATAGAAATCTGAAGACCTAGCAATCTTGGAGGAGGATATTAAGCAAGGGAAGACCTGAAATGTACGGCAGACTGCAGGAATCAGCGATGTGAAGACAGGGAAATGAAAAGGAGAGATTTATAGGCAGAGGAAAACAGTCTACCCATATGCTCAGAGATTTTGAGCATACGTTGTTCAGGGAAATGTAATAGAGCATAGAGTTCAAGAAACTTGGTGATGAGAAATAGGCTGAAGATGTGGAGAGGCCCATTCATTAAATATTGGAAACTTCCTAAAAACTACTCCCTTGAACAATTTCACACCTTTTGCCTCAGTCTACGTTGTTCCAAAGAGTAGTTATTTGGGGGACTCAGAAGGGCCAGAACCAATGTGTGTTGGCATCAGCAAGAAGTGAGAACAACCAAACTGAACTAAGGAGGATTCAGCATGTTCATCAGGTTATTTTGGTTGGTGTTGGAATTAGAATGGTTGCAGAGTTTTACTATAATATCAGAACTAGCAGTGGGTAGAGGGAAGGTGCCAAAAAAAGGTCTGGTGAAAAAATAGGCGTGCATCAGCCAATCAAAATCACTAATTGCAATCTGAGCTTTATTTTTCTCGTAGGAAAAAATGGAACAGTAATGACAACCATAGAACAGATACTGCTCAAGCATCAAGCACAACGCTAAGCATGTGATATGAGATTTTCTCCTGACAACAATTGTATTCAGTAGGTACTATTACCATATTTTACAGATGAGGAAACTGAGGTAAATAGGAATTAAGAAACTTTCCTAACTTCATACATCAGTTCATGTCTAAGCTGGGTTTCAATCCAAAGCAGAGGCACGCCCCAGGGCCCCATAGCATTAATCCCCCTCTTCCTTCTGCTCCTCGGGGCTCTACTCTCAAGCTTAGTAAGGCTGGTGTGGACTATAGCAAGAACTGAAAAGCCAGGCTTATTGGAAAAAAGAGAAATTAAAACGCTATTGTGGCCCTGGCCTTAATTATATACAGTCAGGAAAAAGAGTCAGCTCGGAAGACCAGCAAGTTATCCACAGCCCCAGAGTCCCATCTGAGGCTAAAAATCAGGAGGGATAGAGCTATAAATAAATTCTTACAATGACTATAGTCATTACTCTGTTCTTTAGTAATAATGAGAAATCAATAAATTACAGCAAGGCCAACAACACACTTCTTTATAACTCTACAACCCAGAGAGCCAAAGGAGAACCTTCTGGAGCTGCAGCTCCCACGCAGCAGGCCCAGCAGCAATGGGACAGGAAGGTAGGGGAGTCTAGGGGTCAGATATCAAGGCCACTGGGAGGAAAATTTTGGTATGGTTCCTCAAGGAAATGGAAAATATAGTGTAGTACAAGGGCTTCAAGGCATTGCACAAAAGGAATGAAGAGCGTGGACGGAATGACAACAATCTCTATATAGTAATGATGGTCACAAAAGCTGCGGGCAGCTCAAAGCCAGAGCTATAGCCCATCTCTCATACGTTCACAGACCCTCTGCACAGTGATGGACACAAGACCAGATGCCCAGGTCTCCCTGCAAGGCAGAATTCATTGTTCCAGCTACCAGGAGAGCTGTCAGCAAGCAGTCTTCAACTGTCAAGCCTCTCAGGAATTGCCTCACCCAAAGTCACACATCAATGCAGATGGAGGCAGCAGGATAAAGGCCAAGCCACTTGGCCCAAAGCAGGACAAGTATGATGGGCTGTATAGGCTCTGGGGCTTCTGTGTGACAGCGTGGCTTTCTCTCTGCCCATCTTGCTTTCTCCCTGTACCTTCAACAGGTGTCGATCCAAAATTTTCTCCTTAATAGACACACTGCATGTCAACGCTGTCTCAGAAACCAACTCCAAAGGAAATCAGCCTGCTACAAGCACATGGCCTATATTTTAACCATATCCCTAGATTCTTCCAATTTCTCTACCTTAATTGTATATAAGCCCTACATTTCCCTCTGTATTCAGCATCTAGATTCAGCGATCTTCTGTGATAAAAGAGAGACTAAAGGGATGATGGAGAAGACAGAGAGTGACTAAATGACCTACATTATAACAGGCTGAAAGGGAAGGGAGAACAAATAAGAACAAATCCTGCACAGATGAGAAGTTGAGGGAAGTTTTCAAGGGTTGATGGATGAGAGTATCTGGGCAAAAGAGGATTGTATTGGTGATAAAGTAGGTTTTAAGAGGAGTCACTAAGATTATGAATTGTATCCCCATTGGTATTTCTCAAGAGACACAAGTAAATATTAGAATCACTTTTTAATTACTCCTGAGGGCTGGACTGTATGTTTAATATGTGACTCCACACAGAATCTGAGGCCCTGACTTTTATTAGGTGTATTAGGGTAATTAATATTAGCTGCTTTAATAAACAAGCCCAAATCTCAGTGGCTTAATACAATAAAAGTTTATTTCTCACTCACATCACAGTTGATTTGGGGTTGAGTGGCTCCTTTTGGCAACTCACTTCCAAATAGTCCATCTTGTGATATGGCCATTTTAAATATTGTTATCCAATCACTGGGCTCCTCTGCCACCCAGATAGCTTCCCATTTACTTCTGCCAACCAAAAAAAAAAAAAAAACCCTTGATCTGCTTTTCTCCACCTTGTTTTCTTCCCTGGGAGGCTAATCTCTATGGATTACAGATCACAGGGAACCTTTCGCTTCTGGCTTCCAGCTTAGTTTGGCCAATGGGGATCCAGGCAGGAGATCAAGGAAGGGAGAAAAAAGGGAAGGTTTGTTTCTCAAGCTTCCTACTTGTTGGATCCCGTCACCTGAGAAGTCTGAGTCACTTGACAAAAGATCACAGCTCTCTCCAGTGGTTCTTGATACATCCCTCACTATTCCTAGGCTCTTAAACTACTTGTGCTTGCTCCTTCAGGCCTCAGATTAGTAAAAGCCCTACTGTCCTTTGTGGCAGGGCACTATAGCATCCCTTATAGTTTCCCTGAACCCCACTGACACCTATAATAGCTCTTTAATTAAACATCACTGGATAATGCTAATTTAAATGTATCTTTTGTTTCCTGCTGTAACCAGGACTGACACCCCAAGGAAAAGAGCTAGGAGGCAGAGTACTCTGTATACCCAAAAAAGAGAGATGTGACCTGGGATTTAGCACAATGCGTATTTTCTCTGTCATCCTTTTCCAGTAGTTTTCCTTTGTTTGTTTTTGTTTTTGGAGAAGCAAATGCTGTTTTCAGTAGGGATAGCTTTCTTAGTTTTTTTTTTTTTTTTTTTTAGTCTTTTCTCTTTATTTTACGCTGTGATTATATATGAAATTTTTATACTGCTTTATTTACTTCTTTCCACGTATATTCATATATTCAACATATATTCATATTTCCCCGGAGACCCATGGATTATTTAGAGCTGTACTGTTTAATTTTCATGTTTGGAAATTTTCCTGTTATCTTTGTTACCAATTTTTAGTTTGATTCCATGTGGTCAGATGATAGCTTCTGTGTGATTTCAATCCTTTTAAATTTGTTGAGGGATGTTTTATTTCCCAGGATATGTTCTATCTTGGTAAATGTCCCCTGCGTACTTGAAAAGCCTGTGTACTCTGCTGTTGGTGAGAGGAGTGTTCTGTTGATTGGATCCTGTTGACTGATGGTACTGAGTTTTTCTATATCCTTGCTGATTTTCTAATTGCTATATAAATTCTTGAAGAGAAGAATGTTGAAGTCTTCAACTCTAAATGTGAATTTGTCTATTTCTCTTTTCAATTTATCAATTTTTGTTTTGCATTATTTGCAGCTCTGTTGTTAGGTGCATACACATTTAGGATTGCTATGTCTTCTTGGTAGACTGACCCTTTTATCATTATGTAAGGTCTTGCTCTGTCTCTGGTAATTTTCTTTGCTCTGAAGTCCCTTTTATCTTATGTTAATATAGCCACTCCTGTTCTGCTTTCTTTGGATTATCGACATATTTTTTTTTCATTCTTTTACTTTCGTCCTTTACTTATCTATGGCGTTAATATTTGAAGTAAGTTCTTATGGATGGCATTTTTTTATCCACTGTCAATGTCTGTATTTTAATTGGCATATTGGACCATTAAGTTCAATGTATTTATTGATATGTTAGTGCTTAAGTTTGCCATTTTATTTTATTTTTTCTGTTTGTTCTCTCTTTCATTTTTGTTTCATTTTTCCTAACTTCATCTGGGTTACCTGAACATTTTTCTAGAATTCCACTTTGCTTTATCTATAGTATCTTTTGAGTGTAACCCTTTGTATAGATTTTTCAGAAGTCGCTTTAAGTATTACACTCTACATACATAACTTATCACATTCTACTGGTATTCACATTTTACCAGTTTACTTAACATGTAGAAACCTTGCTTGCTCTTAAGTCCCTTCACACTCTCTCATTTATAATATTAAATATTTCCTCTATATTGAAAATCACAATGGTATTTTTACATCATGTTCATAATTTTTATACCAATCATCAACATAATATGGAACACTCAATAATAGAAGGAAAGTCCATTGTGTTTACTCACATTTTTACTCTTTTCATTGTTCTTTTTTCATTTCTAACTTCCACAATTCCTTCTTTTATCATTTCTTCTCTGTTTAAGGAATTTCTTCTAATCATTCTCATAGGGTAGGTCTACTGGTGACAAGGTCCCTTAGTTTTCCTTCACCTATCTTATAATACCTTGATTTTTTCCTTCTTCCCTGAATAATAATTTTACTGGGCATAAATTTCTGGGTTGACAAAACTTTTCTTTTGGCATTTGAAAAATGTTGTTAATAAGGTATGGTTTCTCTCTGGCTATTTTCAAAATGTTTCTTTTTCTTTAGTTTTTAGAAGTTTGGCTATGCTGTGTCTTAGCATGGATTTCTTGGGATTATACTACTTGGAGTTTGCTCAGCTTCTTGAATCTGAGGCTTATGTCTTTTGTCAAATTTGGGAAATTTTCAGCTATTATTTTTTCAAGTACTTTTCAGCCCCGCTCTCTTTCTCCTGCCCTTCTGTGACTGTAACATGATCTTTCATTAGAGTCCCACAGGTATCTGACATTTTGTTCATTTTTTGTGTGTCTATTTTTTCTCTGTTGTTCAAATTGAGTAATTTCTACTGTAGTTTCATCAAGTTCACTGATTTCTTGACTCTGTTCCTTCCATTCTGATGTTGAGTCTATCCACTGAAGGTTTTTTTTAAGCTCAGTTATTGTGTATTTCAGTACTAAAATTTCCATCTTGTTCTTCTTTATAACTTTCTTTTTCTGAGACTTTTTTTCATTTGTTTTAAGCATGTTCATAATTATTCACAAAAGCATTTTCATGTTGGCTGCTTTAAAATCCTTGTCAGATAATTCCAACATCTGTGTCATCTGAATGTTGGCAGTTGTCAATTGTCTTTTCTCAAATGAAATTTTACTAGTTGAGATTTTACTAGTTCTTGGTAAAATGGGTAATTTTCCCTCATATCCTGAACATTTTTCTGTTGTGAGACCCTGGTTCTTATTTGAATCTTTTTTGGGCAGGCTTCTTCTAACTCTAAGCCATTGTATTACTTCCAGGTGGGGATTAAAGTTCAAGTTAACTACTCATTCTTCAATTGGGGTGAAGGGGTGCTTCATTACTGCCGAAGGTGGGACTTCAAGATCCCCATTAGGTCTCTGCTTATACCGCCATGGCTGGTGAATGAGGGGCTCCTCACCTCATTACTGTTTCCCCTGTGGTGAAGGTAGACATCTAGGCTCTCCGATTGGCCTTTGCTGATGCGGGTGGGGATTGGGTCACAGATGTTTTTGTGGCAATTGAATGGTCTGTCTTGCTGCACTGCCCCTTTGCTGGTCCTTTGGCTAGAGAGAGCAGGCTTTTCTTAGGGATTTTTTTGTTAGCACTCATTAGCATTTCTAGGTTTGATGGTTTTTTCAGAACCCAGTCGAAGATATATAAGGCAAAAAGAAAACCGAAAGAACTCATTGTTGAGTCTTAGGTCTCAAGATTCCTAGCTGGTCTGCTTTCTCCACTCTACATTTTAAGGTCTTCTTGTATTTATTTAATAGATAATGTCCAAAGGATTGTGCTGTACTTAAGAGGAAGAGTAGGTAGAAGTGGTCTCCATACATATATATATATGAATGTGTAGTGTGTGTATGTATGTGTGTGCATGTGAATATGTGTATACACACACACACACACACACACACACATATATTCACTTTACCACTAGGGTAATATACCATGCATATTATAAAACATACACATGATATTTTTAAAATAAAACTTGCAAAAAGTAATTTAAAACAAAATTCTATGAATCACCTTCTGTATCATATTAAAAACAACTTCTTGGGTTCCATTCAAAGAGCAGAAAGAGAAGGGCTTCCCTTATACTACCTGTCATTAGGTTCTGCTGTGTTCCATAGATGCCCGCTAGGGGACTGTACCCATGCTGTTCAGACAAATGTTCCTTCTGTGTAGCTCCTGAGCATATCATGAAGAGAAGCTGCAGGTGTGACCCTCTGCCCTGCAGGGCACCTAGGGAGAAATGGATGGGCTGGCTCTGTTTAGGCTTAATGTACCCCCTAGGAGACAAGTCACTTATACTGATAAAAACGACCCTGAACAGGACACAAATCAATCACGGAAACCTTTATGTGATGACTCTTTCTACATAATGCCCCATGGGTAGCTGTAGCTTTAAGCACTCAAAAAAATCAGAAAATCCATTCCCTAGCTTGGTTTCTGCTGAGTCTCTGGCCTCCAGCAGCTCAGCCTGTTCTTCAAGGGTGGTGGTGGTGATAGCTACAACATTTTGCATCTTTAATGGCCTTAGGTGAAAGCAAGGGAAGTTGCCACCCATGGGGCAGATGTCAAATCAAATGGGAAGACTTTGTGGCTTCAATCTGCTGCCTCCACCCTACTTCAGAGGGCTGAAAAACTTGCCTTCCTTCTCTCCCTTCCCCTACACATTACTGGTAAATAAGTACATACCTACATTCAGCAATTGTTTATTGAACTTTTACTCTGTATGAGGCGACATGCTAAGAACAACAGTGAGAAAGATCACCAAACCAGACATGATCCTATTATTACCTAACAAGAGAGAGATTCTTATGCTGAGGCTCTATTGCTTTAACTTACATATAGCAAATACATATAAGTATACTACTCCAATCCTCACGCACAGCAGACATCATCACTAATCAATCATGTCATGATGACCACTGAACCTGGATTTGGCCTCATATACCTCTCAACACACTTTTCCTTGTAATCACTATCAATCAATGACAAGTAGGCCCACAAGACGGGACGTATTTGCCATCTCCAGATGAAGGCTTTTTTCTCTGCTCCAGATCTGTTCTCATTTAGATCCTTTGTATGGTTTGTGGAAAACAAAGAGAATCCATGTCCTGCGATTTGATGCTTATTGTCTAGAAATGCTTTGATTGGTGGAAGACTTGGAATGTAGCTGATTATGTTTAGCGTAAATCCTTCTTAAAAACTGATAATTTTTTAAATTATGGAAGCAGATCATCTGTAATGCAGTGCCGTCCCTTCTTCCTCCATGACATTATCATGAAGTAAACTACAAATGTGAGAACAAAGTTGACATTTAATGAATGTTTTCTTTAAAAAAAAAAAAAACTATATAAATGCACAGTTGCGGGCTCCCTTAGGAAAGCATTACTTAGTCTTGGGCTCCAATACCTCACTGATAACTCAAGAAGTGAGAAATGAGCAATCGTGTGTTTCACTCATGGGCTCTCTCTCTGTCCTAGGCTGGCTTGCTCTGTCTGATGGTTAGGCTGTAGAATGGCACTAATCTTCCTAATGGTGATTCCAGCCACACCTTCTCTGGAGAAAGTATGTCTTTGTGGTCTACTAATACAGATAGGGACTTCAGGAACCATAAATTTGAAGAAAAAACATAGAATGCATTTCTTTAAACTTTCTTAGGAATACAGCTGATTTTCTTTATCCTTGGTACTTTTGTTTTATAACATCACCACAAATACTGAATAAGCAAATGCTGAACCACTGGTTTTCCTAGGGGAAATACAGAATTAGTTTCCTATAAGCCTCTGATCACAACATTGTCATCAACAAATCAACTTATAACCTTGTTTTATGTGTGTTTCTATTTGACAACACCTTATTTAATATATAGTTGATCTACTGACATTTAATGCCTGGCCAACAGCACTATAACTGACATTTAATGCCTGGCCAACAGCATTATAACTCATGCCTCAAAGAAGCTCATGTAACATATTTTCTGCGTAAGGCACATCACAGCTTTTTTGCACTTAGAAACATTAGACAGTACTTTAGCACCTGTAGGCCATTTTAAATAGAAATATCACTAACAAAAGGCACAAATATGCAAAACTGTCACCAAATAGACAGTTAAAAAAAAAAAAAACAGTTGTTTGCAGTATGAGAGCTAAAACAAGAAGGCAGAGTCCTCCTGTTCCACCTCAGCTGGAAACACATGTATCAGACAACTTAAATTTTCCACTGCTTTGAGCATGCATGCAAATAACCACAAAAGTGTCACAAGTACTGATTTGGGGATTACAAATAAACTTTATCAAAAAACAAATTCACAAATATAGAATTCATGAATAATGAGGATCAACTATATTATGTTACTGCCATGATTCAGTTTAAGCTGTGTACTGTCTGTCACATTAGGAAGTCAAGAGAATCTCTGAAGACTTCAGTATGAAGAAACTGTTTTTAAATATCTCTTGCAAATGCAGAAGAAATGTAGAGTTCTACCACTCTAACCTGTTTAGGATTTTTTTTGTCTCCATAAACCATGTCACCTCCTGCTCCCAATATATTTCTAGGTTTATAGTACATTTGAAGCACATACCTACTTAGGAATTCTTTGTGGATTGTTTAAGCTTTTCTTTCTTTTTCTTTCTTTCTTTCTTTTTTTTTTTTTTTTTTTTTTTTAGCTTCCATTTAAGTATTGTTGTGGCACCCGTCATCGTTTTAATTTATTTGTTTACTTTGAACAATTTTGCTAATTCAAAGTAGTTAAGCAGAGGCTGAAGTAAGGGTGAGAGAACCTCAACTGATCAGACTATCTAGCCCTGTGTGATCTAAATTTTATCAGCTTCTACAAGAAGCTTTGGCCCATCTTGCTCCTTTCTCTGGGGAGGGAGCATGGAGCTCACTGTCCAAGGCAGCCATTGAAAAGATTACCGGGTCAGATGATGTAGCAGTCCCAAGCATTAGGTATAGACCCTCCATCCTTGAACTTCTCAGGCATGTGTGCCTGGGGAAAGGATTATATTATATTGCACTCTGGAGACCACTTCTCAGGATAGGGGCAGATGAGAGGCTGCTAGAAAGGGGCTGTGACAGGGTAGGGTGATGCAATAGTCCTGGCCATAGCACTTTCCTCTTCATCTGTGGAGTACGTTGGGCCAAGGGAAGTCAGCACATAGAATATGAATTAATCTCATGCCAGGGTATCTCACGATTACTCTTCAGGAAGGCATCTCAACTTGGAAGCTTTGTGCCAGTGGCAAATTCTGAAGGTAATACTCAAAAATGACTTTTCCATTGGGAGTCAAAAGTGGCCAAGCTGTATTTCTATGGGAATGTGCCTGGTTTGGCTTCATACTACTTCAAGATCCATTCTCTTGAGGCTAAAGACTATGGAAATGGCAGAAGAGATTTCTTAAGAAAGAAACTCAAAAGAAACAGATTGAAATACTATGTATCTGACACAATGTTAGGCACACAGTGGGCACTCAATTAATATATGTTTAATCAAATTTAAAATATCCTTTGGGCAAGGAGGGAGAGGGAAGACAGGCCCAGTAGTTTGCCATACATAGATTTCCACTAGAGGCAAAGTGATATCAGTGCTTTAAATTGTGCAGGTATGCTTGACATACGTTTGGGAAGAAAGACAAGCATGCAGATCATGTTCCTTTTTTTCAACAGCCTCCATCTTCATCCTCCTTTTCTCATACACACTAAACTTAATACACAATCTTGACGCTTCGAAGGGAGCAGGAGCTTTGTGTTAAATGCCTCCTGGAAATGCACTATGGAGTTTATTCCTCCATGGGTATGATTTATGTCAAGCTTTTCCCCTTTTGCATATTGATTTCATCTGGTTAGCTGCCTCTACCTCTAGCTTCGTGGGATTCTCTTTGCCAGCTGCACAAAGCAGACTTTTTCCAAAGTTTAATGAATAAGTTCATTTGGCTAGGTTGTTGTGTTTTGTTTTTACTTTCTTACTAAATCTTTTGGCAATGAAATACCATATTTATGGTTTTGAAAATGAAATGAATCCTAATTCATCTTAAAAGTCCCTTCATGCATAATATTTCTCCAGTAAATGGGCTTAATGAATGTTCATTAATTAGATGTCCCATTCTGTATCGTACTTGTGTTTATCGTTTTATTTTTATCATATCAACTGGCACACAAAGTGAGTTAGTAGTACAGTATTCGTGTTACTTTTAGTACTAAGTACGGAGGCTTCCAGTACCATTGAGTTGCTACTACTACAGCTGACACATGAAATGGCTAAAAGGTACTGGTTGGCAATTATGACAGAAAGACCTTGAAAACATAAACTGCATAAATAGATGGCAACACGTGAGCTGTCCAACTGTGTCAGGTGTGAGCTTATCTGTACAGTCTCTGCAGAAAGATGGATTTACTTACATTGGTATGTAGTCTACTCACATTTTCAGCATCTAACAATTTTCTACAAAAGTAGCAATTCATTTGTAAACACCACCAGAATATTTTCTAGCTGGTTTGTGATTTTTGAGAGTGTATTTTGCATTAATGTTCTGTTATAGTTCTTATTTTCATTTCTGTTTTAAGTGTAGAGCTGTACATAAAGTTGCAGTAGTTAAAGCTTTGCCTTTCTGGAAAAAGAAAATAATAACTAAGTGTGTACATGACAACTGTTGTAGATGAGAGGAGAAATTTGAGGAAAAATGCTCTAGAGAGAAATCAAGGAGTCAGTTGTCAGATTGTAAAAATTTCTTTTTTCCTATAGGGTACAAGATTTTGAATAAGAAAATATTTCTCGCAAAATTGGTAGTAGGCAAAGTATTAATAAGTTTAGCTTCGTGTTGTATGCTCCTCTAAAAAAGAAAATACATAATATAATATAAAAGAGAAAAGGCTTTTAATATGAGTTTTAAAAGTGGACTTCTCACAGGATGATTTGTTCTCTAGCTGTGATTTTGTGTGGGGGAAAAAGTCAACAAAATGATTTTTTTTAAGAAAGAAAAGTATGAAGTAAAGCAGTTCAGAGTTGGTATGGGGACTCTCATGGTTATCAGGAATCTAATTTCCATCTATCTTGATTCTCCACCAATTTACAGCTTCACCTCATGATCTAATGATGGCTGCTCAAGCTCCAGCCATCATGTCCACACCCCAAGCAATAAGAAGGTAAAAAGTGCCTTCTCCCAGTAGAGTCATATCTGACCAGAAAGACTTCCCACATGTTCCAGACTATATTTTATATCCAGAGCTTCCCCCACTGCACCCATTTAACTGCAAGAGAGGCTGAGAAATGTGGTCTTTCAGCTGGGCATATTACTGCTCTGAGAGAATTCAGGGCTCAGATATTAAACTGTGGGATGAATGAATACTGGAAAGTAGCTGGAAATCTAGAATTTTCTGCTAGGAGGTAGGAAAAATGACAGAAGAGCTTCCTGCCCAAACTAAGCCCATAGGAGAGACAAGTATTAATGAAAAAAACCCTCACTAATACAGCTGAAATCATGGGGGTAAGTCAGATGAGAGCCTGTAGCAAGAGGATTTGGGAACTGAGCTGAAATCTAACTGCAGAGCTGGAGGAGTGGACGATGGGCTTGAAAAGAGAAAAGAAAGCACTCCTCAGTAGCAGAAAGAAGTGTAAATTAGGCCAGACAGGGAGGCAGAAGTCAACCCTGGAGCCCTGCAGGTGAAAGGCCTCCTAGCCCCTTCAAGGAGCCTTGAGGAGCATTTGCCAGAGTGGAAACAAGGATTCCATGGCTAGATTTCCACTTTGGAAACATTCTGGCAACTCATGGGATATGAGGAGGGGGCTATCAGATGGGGGTTATTGCAAAACTTCATATAAGTGGGTGGCCACACAGATTAGGGACTGACAGTGAAAATGAAGGAAAACAGTGGTTCCCAAAAAGAGTTACCCTAAACACTAACGGCACTCACGGCACAAAGCAAGAGCTTTCTCCAGGGAGAACCACACTGTGGGGTGCTTCCTTCTGACAAGAGAAACAATCATTTTCTGATCTGTAGTTCCACCTACATAATTCTGGGTGGCCAGGCACACTTTTGAGGAAATTGGGCAGCATTTAGAGATGTGGGCACCCCCTGTAGTCCATAGCATCATTTAATAATGGGCTTGACGGGGGGACTTGCCAGAGAAACCAGCCAGAGTCTACTTTCAGCTTGAGATTTTTCTCTTTGTTCATTTTCTGGCTCCCAGCTGGGTTTCTGATGTGGAACAGAAGACTTGTCCAGGTGAGTGCACAAACTTGCAGGGTCTGCTGTGGCCTCACTGTGACCAAGGCATCTGCAACTGGTGGGAGGTGAGGGGGCTGGTAAGGACTGAAATGATGAGATGATCATTGTTTTACCTGCAGCAACAGTCTGGCCCAAAGCAGGCCTTCAATATATTTAATATTTATTCAACAGATGGATTAATACATTGACTGTTCTACATCATACAAGCAAATTAGTAGGGAAGAAAGGAAAGAAAATAATAGAGCAGGCACCTCAGGTGGGAGAAAATAAGCCAGGAAGAAAGGTGAAAATTCACAGAGCAGGTTTTGCCTAAACTGTCTGCAGGACATCTCCATCATGGTAAAAAGTCGTGCGTACAACAGCTTTCTCTTCTGGTTCACATCCATCTTTGCCTACATGGGCATTATTATCACTGCCTATGATGTTCTCTCTGGCTTCTCTACTTCCTTGAAGTTCCCACTTACAATGCCTTCTCCAAGAATTCTGCCCATTCTTCCCTTATCTCAGCTTCTCACATCCTTCTTCCAGCTCAGTCCCTCAAGTCTAGGAAATGCATTTACCGTGATACATGCCTTTCAGTTCAGGCTCTAGCAGCAATATCTCACCTTGGAATTTGGTGTCAGGCAGACTTGTTGGGGATTGAATTCCAGTTTATATGTCTACAAAATTAGAGATAATCAAAGTGCCTTATCTGATTGTAATAATTTAATAAGAGAATCCACAAAAAGAAAACAAAAAAAAAAACTTAGTTTCTAATGGTCACTCAGTAAATTAACCATTACAGTTACTCCACACAACTTTGTTGCCTGTCCCTCCCTCCTCTACATTCCTTCTTAACTCAGGAGATATTTTTTGTTTTTGTTTTTGTTTTTGTTTTTGTTTTTGCATAATCCAAAACCCTCAAGTTAGGATATAAAAACAGTAAACTCGTTTCATACAGTCTTGTGAGAAAAGTTTCATGATATTATTCTTATTTGACCCACGAAGAAAATGAGGCACATAAAGCTGAGGTAACTTCCCCAAGGGCACAAAGCTTGAGGGAGGCAGAGCCAGAATTTAAACCCAGGCAGTTTGGACAGAGCCCACACAATTAATCTTATTCAGATTAGAAGAAATAATCATCCTTAGTTCCTAAGGTGAGCATGTTGTTTTTTCAATTCACTGAAGAATCTGAAAAGCTAAGCATCTCCCCTGCCCCTCCTCACTCAAGAAATCTAAATCTCTATGATTGTCTTCCCATAGCTTTGAATGTCAGTGTCCAAGATGAGCTTTCAATGTCAGTGTCCAAGGCTCCAAGTCCATGTGGCAAGAGCGGGAACAGATCCCAGGTTAGAATAAAGAAAGAAATCAAGAGAGAAAGAAGATGGAGACAAAATGTTCAGGCATCATCACACAGAGTAAATCTGAGCAATCTGAAAGGCAACCAGCTGAGAAAAGGAAATAAATGTTTGCACCATTCATTCATCCATTCATTTACTCAATATTTACTATATTAGTAATTACTACAAGCAAGTGAATAAGAAAAAGTTCATTCTAACTAAGCTTACATTCTGGTGCAGAAAGATAGTGTTCAAATTGGAACGGCAGAAAACATACGTATTAAATGATGTTAAGTGCCTTGCAAAGAATTAAAATGGGATGATGTGATATATCAGGTGTTCTCTACCTTAACAGTGCATTAGAATCACCTGGACTGGTTTTTTAAATCCACATGCTCTGGCTGATCACCAGGCCAATTAAATCAGAATCCATAGTGGGTGGGACCTGAGCATTAGTATTTCTATAGCTCCCAGGTTAATCCAATACATAGCCAGGACTACAAACCTCCTTAATAGAGAAGGACTGGGTAGCTGACTTGGGCAGGCTAGTTGTGGAAGTCATCTCTCAGATAGCAACATTTAATAATGTCCTGAATGTCCATCTGGAGCAAGACACATGAAGATCTAATGGAAGATCATTCCTGGCAATGTTTCCTAAGCTATAATGCCCAGACTTCCTGTGTGTTTATAATCAGGAGCCACTAAGCTTATTTTCTCCTAGCTAATAAACAGTGTTATCCATCAGGGTTCTGAGTTGCAAGCAACGGAAACTAGATTTTGCTTTGTTAAGCATAGAAGTCATTTAGAAAAGGCATTTGGGGTTCACATAATAGATGGGAAGATGGAAGACCCAATTTGGAAAATGAGCACGAACCAAGTCTGTCTTAGAGAACCAAGAGGCAGCATTTTTTGGCAAACCAGCCAGACAAAGATGCTACCACCATGCTATAGTTTCTACTGTAGTTGCCAACGATAAATTCTAACTGGCCTTTATTTAGCCCCACTCAATCCTGATAGACCAAACCTAGGGCATATGTTTACTTTCTGCTTCCAGAGAATTGCCCTGCTGTAGCTTCCATAGTAGGAGTCAGGGTACTAGTCACCAATAATATGTAATCCAGAGAAGGAATTGAGTGCAGGACAGCAAAGAAATAAGAACCATCTACCACAAACGGTATGCCCTTTCTAGTATGTGATGCATAGGGTATAATTACGTCAGTATTAGCTCCATGAAAGCAAGTGTATTCTTTTCTTTCATTGCCTTATAATCTTCTTGCCCCACACCCATTGCATAATACTTCTCCTTGCAAACTGCACATTCCAAGTAAAGAGTTCTTAAATGAAAAAAATTGTTTTCATCTGTCATCTTGCAAGTGTGTTCAACAAAAAATTTAAAAAGAAAGTCTAGATTGCTTTGTGACTCCTTTACTTCTTTTTCCTGCTCCCATTCCACTCCAAGTTTATCTTTATCAAGCTTTAAGCCAATTACAGCTCTGACATTCTTTCCTTAAGCATCACCCCATCAGCCTTTACTCATAGACTACAGTGAAGGTCACAGGATAGAAGGATTCTACCACGGGCCCCTCCCTCCAGTTTTCTTCCCAGCCCCAAGATCCAACTGCACCACCCAGCAATTTATCTTCTTCATGTACAATGCCTGAATAACTTGCCTTTTGAATGGTTCTGATTAAAGGGTGAAAGAATTGCATTTTAAAATTTGCAAATTCATAATATTCTTGAAAAAATAAACTGTGTGGAGTTAAAGTTCCATTTAAAAATATACTCTGAAAGACCTACAAGTTATAAGGCCTATTTTGACAGACAGCTCCTACTGCCTTTGGCATTTCAGTAATGACCTCAGAACTGCCATTGACCTGCCGGCACTCTTGGTAAAGTGACAGTCTGCTCGATTTCTTCCCCTATTAAAATCTGGTGAGAGCAAGTATGAAGGAAGGGAGAGAGTGAAGGAAGGCAAGAAGGCAGGAAAGAGAAAGAAGGAGGAGGAGGAAAGAAAAGCAAACTGTAATAGACAGAATAATTGCTCCCAAATAAGTCCACATCCAAATCCTCAGAACCTGTGAATATGTTGTTACATGGCAAAGGAGAATTAAGGTTGCAGATGGAATTAAGATTGCTAATCAGCTGATCTTAAAATAAGGAGATTATTCCATATTATCCAGCTTGGCCAAATGTAATCACAAGAGTCCCTAAAAGTAGAAAAAGGAGGCAAGAGAGTCAGAGAAGATGTGACTACAAAAGCAGGGTCTGAGAAATGTAATGTTGCTGGCTTTAAAGGTGAAGGAAGAGGCTACCAGTCAAGGAATGAGAGTGACTTCTAGAAGGCAGAAAAAGCAGGAAATGGATTCTTTTTCCTAGAGTCTCCAAAACGAATGCAGGCCTGCTAACACCTTGATTTAGCCCAGTGAGACCTATATTGAATTTCTGACCTACATAACTCTAAGGTAATAAATTTGTATTGTTTTAGCCACCAAGTTTGTGGTAATGTGTGACAGCAGTAATAGGACACTAATACACATGGCAAGGAGAACAAGGAAGGAAGCATTTCTTGGTAACACCTGTGAGCCAGGTACTGGGCTGGGTAAATTAATGTCAGCTACTCTACTGGGTATTGGTGGTATATTTTGGACATTTTAAACAAATTTTCTCCTAAGCAACTGAACTTGCTTAGACTTCAAGAAAAAATATGGCCATTCTGGACAGAAATATAAAGCCAAAGGTTAAGGTGAGTTTTCAAATGGTAAAGGAAGATCATGAATAAAAAAATAAAAATTCAAATTTGTGAGGGAGGAAATGAGATGAAACATCACTGGGAATAGCAATATAAAAAAACATCCCCTTCATTCAACACCCATGTGGTGTGTGAGAATTTACTGTGAGATGAGCACTGGGAGAGATGTGGAGAGATGCTGCCAAAGGAGACATGGGCACTACCTACATGGAAAGTCAAACTTCAAGAGATGCTGAACTCCAAAGAGGCCACAATGAGCTACCACTCCACACCCATTAGCACGGCTATAACACAAAAGACAGACAACAAAAACTGTTGGCAAGGATGCGGAGAAACTGGAACCCTCCTACATTGCTGATGGGATTATACAAGATACAGCCACTTTGGAAAACAAGTCTGTCAGTTAAGTAAACATAGAATTGCCATATGACCCAGCAATTCCACTCCTAGATACACATCCAAGACAAATGAAAACATATGTCCACACAAAAACTTACGTATGAATATTCATAGCAGCATTATTCATAATAATCAAAAGGAAGAAAAAGCCTAAATATCCATCAACCAATTAATGGATACATAAAATCTGGTATATCCATAAAATGAGGTAATATTCAACCATTAAAAGGAATGAAATACTGATTAATGCAATAACATGGATAAACCTTGAGAACATTATGCTAAGTGAAAAAAGCCAGCACAAAATACCACACACATATTGTATGATTTCATTTATACTAAATTTCCAAAGAGGCAAATCTATATAGAGACAGAAAGTAGATCAGTTCCCTACTGCTGGGGGTAGGAGGAAGGGAGGGTAAAGTATAATGGGGTGATGGGTAAGGAGTTCTTTTGGGGGTGATGAAAGTGTTCTAAAATTCATTGTGGGGGTGATTGACAACTCTGTGAATATGAAAAAAAAAATCCCACATTGAATTGTAGACTTTAAATGGATAATTGTACGATATGCGAATTATATTTCAATAAAGCTGTTACAAAAAGAAATGCAAGCAAGACCAGCATATAACACCCAAGCCAGGATCAAGGAGGAACAGAGGAAAACACAAGCTGATGGTAGATGCCACAAAGGTTTGTGTGGGACAACTCTTGCTACCAAAGGTTGCTGAGTTGAAGATTTTTACCACGGCTGGTAGTCAACCCCCAGCGAGCAGACTTGGTTCTTCCTCAATATGAAGCATCTGGAAGTGTCCTACGATAGATTGGATAAAGAAGCTGTGGTACATATATACAATAGAATATTATTCAACCATAAAAAGAGATGAATAGTGCCATTTGCGACAACATGGATGGACCTCGAGATAATCATGTTAAGTGAAATAAGCCAGACAGAAAAAGTTGAAAATCACATGAAATCACTTCTATGAGGGATATAAACCTAAAAACAACAAATGAACAGTACAGAGATTCAGACATGGACAATAGACTAGTGGTTACCAGAGGAGAGTGGGGAGGAGGGAGTGGGGAAGTAGATGGGGTAAAGGGGGTTAATAAGTGGTAATAGAAAGAAATCTAACTATGGGAGGTGAACATACAATGTAAATATATATATGTCTTACCGTTAAAATGTTCAGCTGAAACTTACTGGATTTCATTAACCAATGTCACATTTATATATATATAAATTAATTAATTTTATATATATATATATATATATAAATTAATTAATATATATAGAGAGAGCATCTATATATATATTTAGATATATATAGAGAGAGAGAGCATCTATATATATATTTAGATATATATTTAGATATATAATTAAAATTCATTAATTTATATATATATATATATATATAGAGAGAGAGAGAGAGAGAGAGAGAGAGCATCTATATATATATAGAGCATCTGACAAAGCTGAAGTCAATGGCTCAAAGATGTTCAGCTGCATGGTCTCCTTTGGTGCCCCAGGATTCTGTCACTCCTGAGGCCATAGGAGGTCAGTTCCTGAAGTGGTTCCAAAGGGAACTGTACTCTGTTACATGGTTGCCTAACATCCCATCTGCAATAAGCTTCTCAATCTCTCTGCTATTCAGGAATTAGGGCTGAAGGGGCCTTGTTGAAATGGGGTTGGACTTATAGTACTAACAGAAAAGGCATCTAGTGGCCCCCTCTCTGGATACTTTGGAAAGTTCAGTGCTTTTGGACCACAAAAGAAGAAGAGGAGGAATGGGAGAGGAAAGGGAGTAAGAAGGAGACGCTTGTGATCACAATGTACCTGAGGGGCTGTTTCATCACTGCCTGAGGCTGCATAGGATTAGAAGTCTCTGGAGGGCAGGCCCTATGCCCCCATGCTCATTGCTATGCCCCAGCTGTCCCAGGGCCTAGAACATAGTATGCTTTCATAAATAAAGATTGATTAAATCAAAAAACTAAAGTGTGGTAGATAATGTAAAATTCTAGTCCTTTTTATCTCCTGCTGCCTCCAGTCTCTGTATAGAAATTTATTTTTTAATTATATGAATTACAACACCCTCCAAAAGGCAAAAAAGGCAACAGACAGTGGAGTTTAAGATTACATGTGTTATTTTTACTTTGGTGTCCTTATAAGCATTCTGTCCCAGGAAGGGCAGCTGAGAATCAGATGCAATGAGTGTCCCTGGGTTGGGGTAGGACTCACTGAACCCAGAGAAAGAGCAGAAAGGCCAGTGTAAGATCTCAGTTCTCTTAGCAACTGAGTTTTTGGGAAGAGAAAGGATCAGAAATAGGGGTGGGATGTATGCTGGTATCAAGGTATCTTAGCTGGGTTTGCTATTTTTAGTGGTTTAAAAAATGTCAATTCTTCCTTCAAAAAGAAGGACCTAATTCCTCTCCTTTGAATGTGTGTTGGACCTAGTCATTCATTTCCAGATAATGTGGAGGAGATGACAGTGTGGCCTCTGAGGGCAGGTAGTGATTGGCTAAATAATGTCTACATCTTAATCCCTAGAACCTGTGAATGTTACCTTAAATGACAAAAGAAACTTTATAGATGTGAGTAAGGGTCTCAAGATGAGGAGATCTTCCAAATGGGCCCTAGAATTACAAGGTCCTTGTAAGAGGAAGACAGAGAGGATTTGACTACTGAAGAGGAATCCATGAGCCAAGGAATGAGGATAGCCTCTAGAAGCTAGAAAAGTCCAGGAAATAGAGTCTCCCCTAGAGCCTCCGGAGGGAACATGGCCCTACCCAGTGAAACTGATTTCAGCTTTCTCACCAACAGAACTATAAGAGAATAAATTGGTGTTGTTTTAAGCCACAAAGTTTTTGGACATCTGCTACAGCAGCCACAGGAAACACATAGGTCATAGAAGACATTGCTTCCATCATCTTGCTCTCTTAGACAGTCCAAACGCCAGCTGACACTCAGAAGCAACAAAGGATATCTTTTCACACCAGCTACCACTGTGGGCAACTGAAGCTCTTCCCATTAGAAACTGGCATTCAGCATAGAACATGTACCTCAGCATCATCTCACCTGAAGAAGGAAGCTGGGTGTACACATCAACTCCCATCAGTCACTGGGGAGGACTATCTCTGGCATGGGGGATTGGGAGGATGCTAATTTCTCAAAACTGCCAATCCATGGAATGGATTCTGGTGGCAAGTCAAGAGAAGAAATGCAGGTTCTGGCAGTTGGAAGTCAGAAGGGTTTCCACTGAGATAATAAGGACAAGGAGAGGTGGCCAGGGTCTAGCAACTTCTGCTACATCAAACGATTAAGAGTTGGGGATTCGGCAAAAGAGGAGTGACAAAATCAGAGTCTGCAAAAGGATGAGCAGATGGTAAGAAGCCCAAATGTGGATGTACTATACCATTATTGTGTCCTAGCTGTGTGCCCACAATTAATATGCAGAATCTCTATTACTTCAACAGCACTGAGGGGAGTGAAAGCTGGGGAGATGTCGCATCACTCCCATTTTGAGGATGGAAATGTTGAGACTAGGAGAGTTTAAGAGACTTTTAAGAGGCTTGTCCAAGGTCACCCTAGGCTGGTAAGCACAAATGAAAGAGAAGCTCATTTTTGAACACTTTCCTGGCACTTCAGCCAATACAAAGGAACTGTCTTTAAAGCAATAACAGCTCATGTCTGTCTCCCAACAGCCAGTAGTCTTTTAGACTTCATGCCCCATGCATGGCAGTGTCATGCTACTTGACTTCCAAGTATCACTCACTGCTCCACCTACCTGGAATCTTGTGTGTATACACATGTGCATAAGCACATACACAGTCTGTTGTGTTACTGACATCACAGAGAGGCCCTTCTACATAGTAGGCCACACATGGCTTTGTCTTTGGGAATTTAACCAGCTTATATGGAAGCAAATATTTGAAGGTTGCCAAACATAAACCAAGTAAAACCTAAGTCAATCAAAAGTGACTAAACACTGCTTTAGTCCAAATACATGTTTCTAAAAGGTCACAGCTGGTGTAATTATCCATGCTAGACTTAGCACGCACTCAGCTGTATGCTTAAGACTGCCAAGAACTGGAATACATTCAGAATCTTTAAATAAGAGTCACCTTGTTTTCAGAAAATGCTTGGTTAAGTCAGGATCGGGTGTGAGGGGAGTTATTGGGGAAAGCCTATTAGAGTTTAGTGACACTTTGAGAAAATGTATAGGAAAACTTCTTTGGAAGAGGAATGGAAATACATGTCAGAGCCAATTTCTCATAATATGTGGGTTGAGCCCTTTTTCTTCAAAGAAAATAAGTCCTGACAAGTATAACAACAACAACAAAAGAACACAATGACAAAATGAGCAGCCCAGGAAGTCAATCAACAGGAGGAAAAAACAAATAGCCAAATTCAGACAAAGACAGTGGCTTCAGAAAACTATGACCTGCGTGGGAGGGAGGGGTGAATGGCAATCACAGTTTCCCCCCATCCTTTGGATTTCAATAAGCAGAGCCCCAACTCAAACTTTCCATCTCAGTGAGCATCTGACTTGTGCTGGAATGGTTGTTAAACTGTGTTCTATGGCACCCTAGGGTGCTGTGCCAGAGCCTTGGGAATCACCACAGAAAATGATGGGCCAGGCTAGGGTGGGGGTTTCCAGCTTCCTGCCTCACTTGTGCCTGAGCAGCTCCTCTCCTATCTGCTTTATAGCTTGGACTTCTACCTATGATTTTGCTTCTGTTGCTACTAAATAGATATCTAATTTGGAAAACCTCAGGTTTATATAATGTCTAAGGTTCATGCCTGCCCTTGTGCTTGGAGAGGAATTTATACCCTGAATGTCTTTCTGGAGAAGTAGATGCCAGGATCAGAAAAACAAAGCTTTTAAAAATATGGAAAACAGCAAGGGAGAGAGAACTAGGCAGGAGTAGGAGTGTAAGCACTTAGAAGGGCAGGGATTTTTATCTGTCTTGTTCACTTACTGCTGCATCCCAGGGCCAAGGAGAATACCTGGCACATAGCAGGTGCTCAATAAATGTTTGTTAATAAATGACTGATCGAGGCACCAACTGGAAGAGACCAATGGAGCGGCCATATCTAAAGATGAGGCCATCAGGTCAGTACTCTGAGACTGGGATGGTTAAATGAAGCCAGCCTGTGGGGAGAAAGAAAAGGCACTGAAATATTACAAGTTCAGTCAAAAAGGCTTGGGGAAGGGGACTGCTGCATTCTCTAGGATACCTGAGATTGTCTCTATGGTTGAAAAGGGAGCTGTTGAAGGCATCCATCTTTGAACCAGAGTCTGCTCATTTTACCCAAGGCCAGAGGAAAAAAATGACCATAAATTCAGGAAATAGTAAGGCAGATTCATGATTAAAGTACCCAAAGGAGACCCTGAAAACTTTCCTCCTAGAATTCAACCAACTTCAGAAGAGACAATACCAGCATAATTGGAAATGAGGTCAGAGACAGGGTACAAACAGGACTTGGACTGAATCTGTAATGTTTTACCTCTTAAAAAAAAAAGAAAGAAAGAAAGAACTAAAATCTCCAGGGTAGCTTACTGTGATGGCAAAGAATACTGATTCCCTGAGCACAAATCCAGGATCCAGCTTGCTAGCTGTAGACCCTTGGACAAGTGATTGTAAACCTCTCTGGGCCTCAATCTCTTTCCTTATAATATGACAATAAGAGTAACACTGTCATACAGTTGTATTACAAATAAATAAGTTATGCCATATAAGTTACATACATAAACAATAGCTATTATTATGGATATGGAAAACTGCTAACATTTATTAAATATGAGAGTTGGCACAGAGGTGTTCATTATAATTTTCTTATGTTTGAAACCATTATAGTTAAAAAAAATAAATAACCCCAACCAAAGGCATATCCCTTTGGTTACATCCCCCTCACAAGGAAACCCACCCTTTGAAACCACCAAGGAAATACATAAGAGGAAGACAGGGTAAGTATATGTCCTAAGGCCAGCAGCACCAACATCACCTGGGAATTTGCTAAGAATGAAAATTATAAGGCCTTACCCCAGGCCCATGGAATTGGGAACTCTGGGGCTGAGGCCAGGCAGTCTTTTGCTATGCCTTCCAGGGTATTCTAATGCTAGATGTTAGAAGGCTGGAGGACCAAATGAAGAACCATATGACTTGAGACCCCAAAGTAACCCCTGCAGGCATCTTTGGTGGCATCACTGGGGAATCTACACTTCATAGTAACCCTATGAACTACTGACAGCAGAAGCTGGGAGAACTAGTTTAGCAGTATGCAGGAGTAGCTGCAATGTCACTTTTCCCAACTTGGTAGGGTGGGTTAGGCTTGACTAAGATGTTGGAGACTTCTCTTGTGGATTTCTCTTAGAACAATATCTAACCATAATTCCAGAATATTTCATTATTCATTCAAAGAGATCATAATCTTTCAATTTCTCTCAATGCTCCTGCACCCCCAACTCCCCTGCCCAACAACCTCCACCAGGGTACTCTACACAAATGCCAGCAATAACCCTTTAGCCTTAAATGTAGCATTCTCAGAGAGGGGATTTCCAAAAATGGTTGTTAGAAATATGAAAGAACTATCAAAAAGCTATAAAAGTATTTCTGTAAATTGTAAAATAGATAAAATAAAAATTATGGGTTTCGTTCTATAATGGTATGTATACCACAAATTTATCATCAGGATAGAAGTTAAAAATAAAGACAAATTTTGAGAATATTCTCCTGGAAAGGTTTTATGGTGTTAAAAGTAGCAGGAAATGATGGTTTAGAATGATTCAGTGCCTTTATCAGTAAATATGGAGAGATGCCCAATAAATATTTGTTGAATGAATCAATAAAATGGACCATTCACAGTACATACCTTTGTCTCATCACACACACACACAGACAATTTAACAAGGTTACGTCAATCTATGCCTGGGCATGAGGTCATGTCCTTTCCTATGAAGGTGCACATTTTTAGATGTCATTCCTAGCCATTCCATCTGCTATGAAAATTTTAAGAAAGAAGAGTACCAAAAAAATTAGGCAAAGATAGAAGAGCCAACCTCCAGAATAAGTGGGAGGAGGAGGAGGGAGCATGAAAATAAAGCAGTACTCATTGAGCGATGAGAAACTCAACTTCCTTCTAATAAAATTAATGATAATGAACTTCCAATCTAGAGAACTGGACTGCTTGTGCCCAGTGAAAGGACTCCAGGGGTGAAATTTCAAATGTCAGCAAAGTTAACAATAAAGGACCTTAAGTGGATCAATCAGGGTTGAACTACTAGATAGAAGAAGTAAGTGGCTAATGAAAGGGGTGTTCTACTGACCTCTGATACAAGAGAGAGAAGATAATGAGATAAGTAAAGCTGGTGAGGATAATAAGATTATAATTATGGCCAAGTTCAAACCACCGAATGTATATTAGAAAACTCTCTAGATAACATGGAAAGGAAAATCTGCCCTCTGGAAGTTAATGCTGCCTCTAGTGTTTGAGAAGCTGCCAGCTACATCTCAGACAAAAGTGAAAATAAAACCATCACAATAGAAGTTTCAAACACCTTAAGGTGGTGCTATGGTTCAAAATGCTAAAAAGGGAAGGCAGAAAGAAGAGAAGGCTCATCACCAGTAGAAACCTATTGTTCCCAGAAGTCATGCCATAGTAATTATTTCAAACAATAACCATTGTGACCACCATGGGGGCACCTAGTGAGCTTCTGCTATGTATATGGTGGTAAGGCTGGCACTGTGCAGCCTGGGATGTTTAAGAAACACATACGCGCACACACACACACACATGCACGTGCACACACACACACACACACACACACACACACACACACACTCCCATGAGTTACCCAGCTGGAAGATAAAATGCAGCAAATTTACCAGTTGATTCTTTTTGAATGTGAGAATTCAGGATCTGATGATAAAGCAGCAAAAAACAAATGTATTAAAGGAAGAGCATTTGGTTAGGGACAAGCACACAGTCTCCCTTTGCATCTAGAGCATTTGTTTTTTTCTGTAGAATGATTTATATAATTGTTCACTTAATCTCTTGGGTAAAATAAACGTATGGCAGCTTTACTACGCTATTGATTCAAATTATTACTGTAATGACAGAGCTATCCAGGGAGTTGTCACTGAGTTTCTCAAGATGTCCTGATGGCTGTTGTGTGCATTATTAAGGAGCAATTAGAAAAGGAAGCCCAGCCCCTCCCTGCATGTCCTGAGCCAGAATCACAGATGTCACTGAGCCTGATGCTTAGTACTCTGAACTTGGGCCTGGCTGTCCTTTACATTTGTAAATTATTCCTTTGTTGAACACTCCTCTTATTTGTAAATTTGTAAATTTATATTTGTAAATCACTCCTTTTTGAACAACTCCTCAAAATAATTTGAATTTGCTGTCTGCATCTTGCCAGGACACTCACCAACACCCTTGGCCAGAGAATGGACTTAAAGACTCTCAGTAACTGAGGTACCTGGGCCATATACCCATTGCTTGCTCCTGTGGAGGTATGGAGATTATTGAAAAGTAGAAAACTCAAGGTGTTTTCTATGTTGTCAATGTAGCTGTTATTTTTATTATCACTAGTATTATAAACATCATTAATTGATAGAACTTCTACTCATTCTCAAAATTTGGATATCGAATTGGAATCAGCCATCATTTCCCACACAATTCAAATGCAAAAGGCCTCCAAGAATACAATCCCATAAATCCTTGAGGTTTGTACATTGTGCCTCTCTTGGCTTCTTATATACAGCCTCCACAGTCCTTAACCTGGATTCTTTGTCTACAGGGGAAAAAAACAATACTTTGAAAATCCTTAGTGATCTCCAGTTTCTTGGGCAAAGTGATGACACTGGCAGAACTCTGGGGGACCCAGGACTGACTCAGCTACCCAAATAACACAGGTTTATATGCAAAAGGAGTTTTCTGATTACTGGCAAAACAGGGTATGTGGCTCTCCCATTTAAAGGAGGACTTTCAGGATCATTGTCAAACCACGTAAAAGCCTAAAGCCTCAATTGTAGGCCTCTGTCATTCTAGCTGATCACACCCTCCTTTCTGCTCTCTTTTCTACCTAGAAAATATATTCTTTTGCAAGTGATTAAAGAAACTCACTAATCTGCTTCCAAGATTAGGAAAAGGTTATTCCTATTTAACTGTTTATAATACACCAGAAATTGCTGAGGGCACTGGGTACAAAATGCAGTCCTGGCTCCCCATTCTCTCTCCTTCCACTCTGAGATAATATGCCTGCTGTAAGAAATAGCATAATCCCATGGTACTGGGGTTAAAAAGGCACATTCTTGATGACAAAACATATTTTTTCGTGTAGCAGAGGTCATTTTTGTAAAATTAAAAGCAAGCATGAAGTGGGATTATTTTTCCTGAATAGGAGGAGGCTTATAGGATAAAAATGAAAAGTGGAGAAAATTAGAATTAATTTACTAAGCCAGTCATCCAATTTTTTCCAAGTTTGTTTCAATATTTGTGATTCCAACATGGGGTCTCACTCTCCAAGCTCAATGTTTCCATCTAGTTGATCCTGCAACAGAGTTATCAATGTGACCTGTTGCCATGGAAACAATGGTGTAATCACATGACCAGCACAGTGGCTTTTAGTAACTTTAAGAGAGTTAGATCTAGCTGAAATATCTAATTCTGTCATTTAATAGCGTGTGACCTTGGGCACATTAGAGTATCCCTGTGAGCCCGTTTTTCTCATCTAAAAAATTAGACAAATAATAACTCAAAGAGTTTTTATAAGAAGCAAATGAGAGCATCTGGTAAAGAACTTTGGTATGTTTTCTGGCACTATATGTGCTCAGTAAATGTTAGGTGCTTCTGTTGTTATCATTGTATATTAGGAAGTTAGATCATATTGATTCATTCACTCATAATCTCATTCATTATTTCACAAATTTTTGAACTTTGCTATGTTGCAGACACTGATCTAGATGTTAAAAATAAAATAGTGACAAAGTTCTGCCCTCATTGAGCTTACATTGTTTTGAAGGAGATAGATAATTAACAATAAACTATGTGTATATGAACTACCTGGTAGTGAAAAATGCTATGAAGAAGCTTACAGCAAGATAAGAGGAGAAAGGGGGCAGATTACAGGGGCAAGGTGAGCTATTTCAGACAGCATCCTCTCTGAAGTGGAGACGTTTGAAAAGAGATCAGAAAGGCATATGACAGGACAAGCCTTGTGGATGTGTGGGAAGAGCAAGGGCAGGAGATGATTGGTATAACAATAGGCTAGTGAGACAGGAGCACAAAGAGAAAGGGAGAGTACTCATGGGTCTTCATGTTAAGAAGCAAGGACACCTGGATTTGTGAATGAGTTAGAAAAGGAGGTTGTCAGAGCTGTACCAGGAAACAATAGAGCATGGCAATGAAGAGAGAAAGCCCCAGAGTATAAGAAAATCTCAGTTCCGCCACTTACCAGCTCTCAGTGCAGTCCCCCAACAAGCAGCATCAGTGTAATCTGGGCACTTATTAGAGGTGCAGAATTTCAACCCCCTCCCTACAAGATCAGAAATTACATTTCAGCCAGATCCCTAGGTGATTTATAAATTCATTATAAATTCATTAAAGTCTGAGAAGCACTAGCCTAGGACTTGTTACCTAACTATTCTGGGTCTGAGAAATCCCATCTGCAAAATGGGTATCATAAAAGTAACTCCATCATAAGGTTATTGTGAATTTCAAATAAGCTTGTGACTATAAAGTACTCAGCCCAGTGCCTGAGACATTGTGATTGCTCAGTAAATCTTAGTTTTTGCATTTAATCCCTTGTGGGTTAAAGTGGAGGAGGGGGCTAGGTCCTGAAGGTCTGAGTTAAAGAAGATGAAATCCCTGAATCCTTTATGAAGTGTCATAAGAAAGAACCTACGATGCTAAGGGAATGTCCACAAAGGACTACTGAGACTTCTCACTGTTGCTTGTTGAGTGCTTCAAGCCCCACTTGAAATCTGTACAGGAGGAATGACTCCCTGCTCTTGAGACTGCTGGCTCCAGAAAGATTCACCCCCTTGGTTATATAATGAAGACAATTTTCATATGTGAAGAGAGCACTGGAGCCCTATCAGCAGCAGCACCTAAAATAGGACTCAGGTTTCTGAAAGTGGAAAAGGTTTGAGGGACCTACCCACACTCTTTGACTCAGTTCTCCTGTGATTTTCAGCTCTTATCAATGGTTTTCCTCCATGGGAAACCAGCTGGCTCTGGTGAGGCTCAAAACTGAATATTGGCCTGGATACCACTGTATTTCCAAGTGTAAGAGAGTGTTTCTCTAGCCAAGATGGCTGCTGTCAAATCTATCTCATCCCAGCTGCATTACTATAAAACTCCAAACCACAATTATATAGAAAAGCAAAATCTGTTTATTAAATATGAGCTATTAACTTTCAAATAAGCACCATTGGCAACTATAATGGAGTGGTTAAGTAGTCATCCCTGCAGTCATCTCTGCAAACTCTCTGGTTTCCAACCCTGTTCAATCTCATTGCACCCTGGCTCCAGTTACCTCACTCTTTAAAGGTCACTTTCCTCATCCGAAACTAGGAGGTGACAAAAAGAACCACTTCACGGGAGGGTGTTATAAGAATTAAATCAAATAATACATATAAAGAAACTTCGAGTCCTGAAAGATACTAAACATTCTAAAAATATGAGCAGTCACCATCATTGTTTTTATTGTCTGCATTTCCAGTTGTGTTCTATGTTGACTCAAAGAGGAAATTTCCTCAGATAGATGGGGCCCATTCATCAGCCAATGAGAGTATGAAGAGCGATGTTCTCTTGCTAGTAGGGAGAGAAAATGATAAAATTGAACCAGGGTGATTACAATGGGAATGAAGAAAAATAAACAATTCAGGAGTTATTTCTGAAGTAGGGGCCATGGGACTTTGTGACTTCTTGTATGCAAGGGGTGAGGAGAAAGAGTCAAGGTTTCTAGTCTACATTCTTACATGGATGGTGACGGCATTACATTCCATGAGGAATATAGAGAAAAGATTCATGAAATAGGACAAAGAGTTTAAACTTTGGGAGAGTACATGCTCTGGAAGAGAAATGTATAGTTCTGAAGGGGTGGCTTCAGTTGAGCTGTTTTCTTTCCTGGGCTTCACCTTTCTCAGATGCAAAAAGAAAAACAAAACAGTATTGGTTCCTTTGAATCCTATAAATTCCAAGATTCCATGATGCTGTAGCTCAAATGCCCCCTATTAGTTATCTGTTTGTCTGATAAATATTTATTGATCACCTACTATGTATATTGGAGACACAACAACAAAGACCATCTATTAGTAATTATAACATTAGATTACTATTGTTGGTTTGCCACTCTCTCCTCACTAGGGTATGAACCGTTGGGGGCAGAGACCATGTTCAGCTGATCTTGCTGACTGCAGCTCCTACTTTATTAGCTGGTACTCCGTATACACTCAGTAAATGCTGGAGAAATTAATGCATGCACATGAATTAATACATCAACTCAATTGAATGGATACTTATTCAATACCTACTATGTACAGGTATTTCTCCAGATGATGATGATATGGCACTAAGTAAAACAGAAAAAAAAATTCCCAACTTCGCAAAGTTGTCTAATAGTGGGGGATGGAGCAGATGGACAATAAAATCAATATGAGGATGCCAGGATGGCTGTTGTGGAGTGAATGAGGGTGAGAGTAGCATGTGAGAAAGCTAGACAGACAGTAGGGAGTGCGTGTGTGGCGGGAGGAGAGCATGGTATAAGACCAAGTAAGCCTTGTAAGGATTTTGCCTTGACTCTGAGAGAGATGAAAAGCCATCAGGTAGCTCTGAACAAAGGATGATATAATCTGACATATTTTTAAAGGATCAAGAAAAGTCAACTTGGTATAAGAACTGAGGGCTAAAGTGTTCATCTTGTCTAGTTATAAGCAGCAAAGAGAAGCACCTCTACCCAGAGCAAGAATCAAAGAAACAGATGTTTCTACATGACTCACAGAGAAAAAGCTGTCTGAATAGTACTCTGAAGGGGATGGCTTCAGAGCTTACCTGCCACAGTGCCCACAATATCATTTGTCTTCTCACTCGTTTTCCTCTTATTTTATTGGAATACAGTTGACATATTATATTCCATTAGCTTAAGGTGTACAACATAATGATTTATGTATATATTGCAAAATGATTAACACAATAAGCTTAGGTAATATCCATTACCTCATATAGTTACAAATTTTTTTTCTTGTGATGGGAACTCTTAAGATTTACTTTCTTAGCAAGTTTTAAATATAAGATACAGTATTGTTAACTGTAGTCATACTCATTTTTGAAGATAAATGTTAAGGACCAAGAGTAGTAGCCTAGAAGGCGAGCATTGCCCAATCTTAGCCTCAGTTGGAGGGTCATTTTAGAGGCCAGAGCTCTCTGTCAGGGTTTCTAGGTGCATGCGGAAACTAATGAGGAGTCAGAATTTGTCTGAGGTGTGAAGACTGCTCTGCAAAATCCCCTTGCAGCAGCTGGGGCCCAGCCATGTAGGAGCTAGGGGCAAGAGGATATCATGTATTCAAAAGGATCTCTCAGGCTATTTCTTTCTGCCCTCCAACAAGCAAGTGATCCTCTTCCTGCTCAGATACTAAAATAGAAGTCTTAAGAACCTCCCACACCCTTTTGTTAGCTGTCTTGGACTTCTTTTTGTCATGCTTTCTCTTCATCAATCTCAACTAGTCCCTGAATTTACCCCATAACTGCTGTCTTTCTGTCTGTTTTTTAACATTATCTGCCGATCAAAAAGAAATCTCTATTTCTATCTCTCTGGGTTTCTTTAGATCAGCAAGAGTCCAAGTCTCAGTGTATCTGCCTCACATCTATCATAGGCCTTTACTGTTTTCACCTATGCAGCTGGACTTTTCATTGGGAAATACTCCTCCCTGAGGTTGGGTGGGGCTGACCTCTCTCTCCTTGAGGAATGGTCAGTGATCTAGGCCTGGCCAATCAGAATCACAGTGATGGACTCCGGTATAAGCCAGGCCCATGCAGGTCACCAGTGGGATATTTGCAGATTTTATTTGGAAAATAATGTCTTTGCTCTTACTAGGATTGTTAAAGTGGGGAGGTGGAAGCCTGTAGCTAAGGATCAGCCCCAACTCAGAGGAAGTCTGCAGGTGAACAGGTTTTCACAAAAGAAAATGGAGCTAAAGTGTGACTCTTTAGGTACAGGACTTGTATGTTTCCTTTGGCTGCTGTAACAAATTATCACAAACTTGGTAAATTTAAAATAGCATATATTTATTCTCTCATAGTTCTGGAGGTCAGAAGTCTAAAAATCAAGGTGTCATTAGAGTTGTGTTTCTTCTGAAAGCTTCAGAGGAGAATGTTTCATTGTCTTTTCTAGCTTCTTAAGGCCACCTGAATCCCTTGGCCCTTGACCCCTTCCTCACATTATTCCACCCTTTTGATTCCATCTTCTTATTTCCTAATTCTGTAGTCAAATCTCTTTCCCTTATAAGGACTCTTGTGGTTAAATAGGGCCTACTCAGCTAACCCAAGATCATCTACTCATCCCAAAATCCTTAATTAAATAAAAACTGCAAAGCCCATTTTACCATTTAAGATAACATATTCATGGGTCCTGAGGATTAGGAGTCAATGTATTCCCTTTTGTGTCTGAGCCAGTTTAGGCTAGGAATCTGTCACTTACAATGGAAAGAGTCCATATATACATTCCAAAATCCGCAACATCATCTTACTTCTGGGGAACACAGAAACTCTAGTATACAGTTTATTCAATCACAGTTCAAATTTCTGTGTACCACTTCAGTATTTTTAATTTCCATTTACAGTACAGAGTGGAGATTAGGAATGCAGATTTTGGATTCAGACAGCTTGGGTCTACATTCTGACCTCCTAACTTACTAGTTAAATCTTTTAAACTATCATTCTTTTGATCTGAAATGGAGATACTAAAATCACCTGCTTCAAATGATGATTCTAAAAATTAAATGAATGCACTGTGCTAGCAGTACAAGGTCAGTGCTCAATAAACAATGCTCTTTCCACTAGGATTGCAGACATGACTCCTTCCACCTGTCATTGTACAAATTTTATATACGATGTGTCTAAATTAATCGCTAATTTTTATTTAGCCCCTTTAGAAAGGCTCCAGACTCACAGAATGAACTTCAGTGGAACTTTACACCAATGTCTTCATTTTAAAGGTGTTGTTGTCAAACGGTTCCACAAAAAAGACAATCGAACCAAAGTTTTGCAAGGTGGCCATGCAGGCTGGCAATGGGCAGTCATCTATGAGAGTTATGCCGTGTATCTCATGGAAGCTGATGTTTCTGTGTATTTTATACCCCAGGCTAACTAGAGGAAACATGACAGGAATTTCCTAGAGACAGGTCAATTGATGCTGAAGTTTTACCTGGACACTTGCCTATCCCAGCATTCAACCCACCCACTATCTCCTCTCCCCACTGTGAAGAATTTCTTTGCCATTTATCCCTATACATTTAAGAATATATATATATTCTTGTATATATATATATATATACACACACACACACATATACACACACACATATATATATATATATATATACAATATATATATTTTAATTCTTTCATACAATTAATCAAAATATACTTGTAGAAGACATTTTCACTTCTACCCACCCAGCTAGTAAATCCTATATTATTTATTGAGGTAGAGAGCAGGAAACTCTTCATCTCATAGAAGACATCATCAGGTTGGTCTCTCTCTTCTCAGCTTCAGGTTGGTATAAACCACCATGGTAATTTCTTCCCTCTTTGCTAGCAATTGTCCTAGGCACGGGCACGTTACCAAGATCTACTGAGAAGTCTGCTGGGAAGATTCTTTCTCTTTGCTGATCAAATAGAGCCTCAGGAAGAGAAAGTCTTTTTGTTTCCCTGCCTTTCTACTTGGGTTATAAGGCTGATACTTGGAGAAGTGACAACCATTTTCCTCTATGAAGGCCAAAAACAATCTTAGAGACACTGAACCTCACTGAATTGCTAAACCAACTTCTTGTTAGGCGATATATTTAAGTATCTTTACTATTTAAGTCATTGTTAGTTAAGCATTTTGTTACTTGCAGCTGAATGCCTTCTAAATGAAACTTAACTCTTCATTTTCTCGTTACACTGTTAAACAAAATTAACCCTCTTTATGCCTGCCTTAAAAACTGTGTATATAAACATGATGGCTACATTAGTCTTCTTACTGAACAACTTTTTAAATAAAGTAAAGTGTTAAGAAGTCCCCATTGGTAGTTACATATCCTCGGATGCCTAGCTCCTTCAGCAGGTTGATCGAACAAGGTCTTTATCTTCCCTAAGTAGACTATTGAGTGCATTGCTGGGTTCTCATCACCCAAATATTGCAGCACTTGACTGCCTCCTTCCCTTTTCCCTGTTTTGTCCATGCAGCAAGGTGTCTTGACCACAGCTTGCTATGTAAAAATATAGAGAAAGCAAGAAAAAATCCTAGAATTCCCAGCTGTGAAATAAGAGGAAAACCCCAGGATGGAGCTGATTTCAAGGAAAAGTGAGAGAAATAGAAACAGGGACCATATTTCCCATGGATATTGCTATTTAAAAATGGCAGTTTAATCACTGTTTCCAGTTTAGACTGTAACAAACAGAAGACTTTTTTTTTTTTACTATGATAAGAAAACTAGAAATCTGAATATAAGTTTGTCAAAGGAAAATTAAAAATATTACATAGGTGTCATTGGGTGAGAAGAAATAGTTGACCTAAGACCTCAACATTTTACAGTTTTCCCAACTATAAAAGGCACATTTATAAAAAGTGTTACATGCCTGATAAGACCTAAGATTAAAACCTAAAATGCTTAAATGAGCATCAGCTCACAAACAAGAGAGTCTGGTGAGACAGCAGCTAGAAATCAGATGTACACAGAGGAAATTTCTAAAAACATGACCACAGGCTCGCAAATGCAGATGCAGGTAACCACCAAAAAACAGGTCTGTAGTCTGTGTCTCAAAAGGCCTCACAAAATGGAACTAATTCCCTTGGTGCATTTACTAGCCTCTGAAGGCTGACCCCTTAGTCTTAGAGGCTCAGAAAGCTGACTTTTCAAGTACAAAAAGATCAGTGGATCTTTCCTTCTCTCAGATGTGGAATTGCATTACTAAAGCTCATGAGACTTGTTATAAAACTGGAATGTCAACATATTAACAAAAAATAATAAATGACAGGCATAGGAACTTTAAAATTTCTCCCAATTAATTCCAGCTTCTTTGTAGAGCCCTACTTACAATGGGGGCAGGGGGGTCAAATCTATTTTATCTGAAAGTTTAATGAAATCAAAAGGCAATAGATTTGTAGGAGTGGCAATGAGATAACCTGACATAGCTAATGTACTCTCAAGATGGCCTTACCAATAAACCAAAGTCAACTGGCTCTACTTCCCCTCAACCATCTCCACAAAAGATGCCCTTGTCAGAAGGACCAGAATCCTCCAATTTGGTTGGCAATGCTTTTTTCCCCTGGGCAGAGTCTGGATGTCCATTGCCTTCAAGATTCTTCTTTCTCTCTGCTTTTGTGGTCATATTAAAATCCTTGTTGACCAACAAGTTTTTTCAATTAGATATGTTTATTATTCATTCAACCAAATTGCTGAGATGTCTTATAGCTTAGAAGCCATCTCCTCTTTTCCAGTTGTTAAGACCCAGTATGAACCAATTTGGGGGCTTAGATCTCAGAATAGAATCTGGTTACCCTCATTACCAGGCTTGTGGCTAATGTCCTACAAGAGCGTCCAAGTGATTTCTATAAACCCCTCACTTGACCATGAGTCCTACATTGGATCAGCAACTCATTATAAACATGATTCCATTCCTATGTGTACATTCACTCATTCTTTCATTCTTTCATTCATTCATTTATTCAATAGATATTCATTAGATAGTTACTATGTTCCAGGCATTGTTCTAAGCACTAAGGATACAGCAGGAAACAAAACAAATAAAAATCCCTATCCTTGTGGAACTCACATTCTATCAGGAGGACACAAACAATATGCAAAAATTATAATATGAATATAATGCAAACCTAGTAACCAAAATTTTAATATGTATAAACCCAGCAGAGATGAGTACCTATGTGCCCCAAACAAAATGTACAAAAATGTTTATAGTGGCATTATTCATAATAGAGAAAAAGACTGGAAACAACCCAAAGTCCATCAATAATAGAATAAATAAGGAAATTAGACTATATTGTTACAATAGAATTCTATACACGATGAAAGGAAATTAATTACTGCTACATTGAACAGTATAGATAAATTTCCCCCAAAATTATATTAAGTAAAAAAAAGCAGACATGAAAAAATATACTCTATGATTTCAATTCTATTAAGTTCAAAAGCAGACAAAATTAATTTATGGAGTAGAAGTAAGAATAGTGGTTTCTTGGAGGAGACATATAAGGGGGCTACTGAGAAGCTGGTATGGTTACATCAGTGTATTTAATTTATTATAATCCATCAAGCTATATATTTATGAATTATGCAATTGTCAGGATGTATGTTAACTTCAATTAATAAGATTCATTTAAAAATTACTTATTCACAAATTGGTATTATAACTTGAAATAAACTGAATTATTATATGATGTTTTCACTTAACAGACTTTAGTTGAGTACCTACTTGTGCCAGGCACCCTGAAGATACAAGAGCTAATGTGCAGCACATGGCATTCCCCTCATGCATATTTCCTTTAGAGTCAAACGGAGGGCAGTACATAAAAAGTAAATGCAGAGTAGATGTGTAAAGAAGAAAAAAAGGAAACCAAAAAAACGAGAGAAATAATAGAGACTCTTAGAGGCAGCCTCAACATTCTGTAAGTTATGTATATTGCATGTGAAAAGAAATATTCAAACGATATATTTGACTATCACAGATATGCTGAAACACATTGTACTGATAACTAATAAATAGCAATATGCTTCATAAAATGTTGATGTGGTTACATGTAATATCTTCTCATTTAAAAATTTTATTGCTAAATTATTTAACAGTTTAAAACTGCATGTATAGATCACAATTTTGTCAAAGTTGCAAAAAAAATCTTCCTATTAAAAAATTAATTTCTTCAAATAATTCTTTCCTTCTTGGTTTTTAGAATATTAAAATAAAAATACCAGAGTATGAGGAGTAATTATCTTCCGTGCTTCTATGGGAACCGTATCACTCAACCACTTAGAGATCTCCTCCATTTACTATTCTTCCACAGCTCACTTACTCAGGCACTGGAGTCCAGCTGACCCAGACTCACATTATAACTGCACCACAGCTATGTGCTAAGCTAGGCAGAGAGTTAGGAAAGGAAAATCACCCAGAGAATTTCAGTTCAACAATCAAGAGCTCAAGCTCCACAAACCAAGTCTGGTTTTATTTTATTTATTTTATTAATTAAGTAATTAATTTTTTATGGTGACATTGGTAAATGAAATCCAGTAAGTTTCAGTTGAACATTTTAACAGTAAGGCATATATATATGACCCCCTTTATCTCTAACCCCCCTCCCTCCTACCCTCTGGTAAGTCTGGTTTTAAACCTCAGCTCTGCCACCTGTTGTGCAACCTTAGGCAAGTCTTTAATCTGTCTGTTCCCCACTTTCCTCCTCTACAAATGGGGATAATAAAAATAGCACCATCTTCGTAGAGTTATACAATTAAATGGAAAAAAATGACATGAAAAGCATAGCATAGTACTTGGCATAGCATGGGTTCTTTTCCTCTTCCATGCAATTCTCTGCCATCTGAAATTACACCTCCTTCTCTCACTCCTAAGTTTCACTTCATGCCATCTGGAGGCAAACAAATTCTTCTGTTCAACAGCTCAATGGAAAGATTGAGTGTATTAGTCAAGTAACACTCAGCTGCAACTAACAGAATTCTAACTCAAGATAGTTTAAGCAAAACAGTATTTAGTTATAACTGTAAAAGCTAGGGGGAATGGCAGGATCAAGAGACTAAACATGCCAACAGAATTCTCTCTCTCTCTCTCTCTCTCTCTCGTGTGTGTGTGTGTGTGTGTGTGTGTGTGTGTGTGTGTGTGTGTACGTACTTCTGTCAGCCTTATTTTCCTGCACATTCTCTCCATGCTATGTCAAAAATGGCCTAGGCTTACCTGTTTACCAATGCTAGAGGAAAAAGTGTCTCTTTTCCAATAGTTTCATCAAAAGTCCCAGGTATGTCTCTCATTGGACAAAAGTGGGTCACATGCCTATGCTTGAACCAATCATTGTGGCAAGGGGGCATGAAATCACCCTTAGAGCTGAGATGGTGAATTCATCACAATGAATTCACCACCTCATAATGCAAATTAGAACAGGAGTAGTTCCTCAAGTGAAACTGAAATTACCACACTGCCTATACCAGGTGACTTTTCCCAAAAACAGTTAACATTCTCTGGCCCATCACCCAAATCAATCATTCCTATAATAGCAAGATTTCAAGGAAGAGTTCACATTAATTAAGTGGAATCACAGAATATAGGACAATAGAGCTGAGAAGTCATTATGAGCAACCCCCTCACCATACAGATGAGAAAACTGAGTCTCAGAGAAGAGAAGGGACTCGCCTGAGACCACACAGTTGATAAGTAACAGAGGCAGCAGAAAATAAAAATATCTGGGTTCCTAGTCCAGTGTGTTGTTTTCTGTTTTTGTTTTTCCCTTATTCAAGTTTATGTGGCTAATATTTGCCTGAATCATCTCTTCTAGAAGAGCCTATCTTGATATGAACAGACTATAGTTGATGCTCAACAGAAACATACAGTTGAATAATCCCTGTATACCCTCAACTAGGGATGAAGAATATCTCATATGAAAACCTAACGCACACCCCTCAGTGCCCAGTATAAAGCACTCACAGATTTCACCAAGGATTGTGACAAGGGAGACGTGAGACTTCAATGAAGTTCATTGGTTACTATCATATCCTAATTGAGAAACAAAATGATTTGCCTTTGTGAGCATCATGAGGGTAGCAAAAGGGGATTCTTTGAATTTTTCATTCTATGCCCTTTCTGACCAATGGTATCATGAAGGCCCCCTGAAATAGAAAGGAACTTCAGTTTCTCATCTGATTATGCTTAGGATAAGATGGACTTCAGGTAATCTTGAAGTTAGACCTTATTTACATTTAACATATATGAATTCAACCATATTTACTCAACACACAGAGAGAGAGAGGGAAAAACTAAGCAGTGTGGATGATTCTATAGTTTTTCACTAAATGAATGCCTGGCTCCAGATTGACTGTAAGAGGGGAGATATAAATCTGTAAGTGATGCCTTTATCTGAAGCTCAACCAGAGACAACACAATTGGATTTAATGCTGGCAGGAAAGCTGACTGGGTTGGACTTATCGAGAAATATGATAGCTAACCTCCAGAGGAATTTGGAGGTAATTTGGACTATGCGAGGTATTCACCTTAAGTGCTGACATTGAAAGCTCTAAGATGTGATGGCACTATGTAAAATGGACAGCACAGAAAACGTCACAAGCAGCATATTTAGCTGATAATAACAATATCTAACACTTTATAGCACTGTTCTAAGCGTTTTTACCTCTATTAACTCATTTAATCCTCAAAAACAACCCTACTAAGTAGGAAGGTAGATATTTTTATGATCCCCAGATTACAGATGAAGGAAATAAGACCTGTAGAAGGTTACACAGCTAATAAGTGACAGGAACCAGGGAATTAAGATATAAATGTGTGTTTTGTTTTCCCTGCTGCAAGTTAGATTTCTCTTGCAAACTCAGAAAAGTAGTCGTCTTTGTATAACATTGCCTTGAGTGTGTTTTTGTAGGCCAGAGCCAAAAGTAGGCTTGCCAGGCAGAGAAGATAACGTTTTTCCTAGCTATTTTTTAAAAAAGCCTTTCCTCTCTGAGGGATATTATGGTAGGTCATACTGGACAGAAAGAAGAGAAAATTGCTTAGACTTCTACAAGCACTTGAATTGAGGAGAAGTGAATATATTTATTTAATAAGATGTCAAGGACAAAGTCCTCTGGGTTGGTCTATGCCTTGTGGTTGTCAGTGGCTCGTATGGTAATTGAACAGTTTGAGCTTTAACACTGAAAACCACAGTGCCATGCCTAAGCTTGGCATAGAAGCCTTGAAATTTGCTTTCAAGTGAACATCAGGGCTGGGACGATGAGCATGTAAGTGGCAACCAATGTAGACCAAAGACAAGTGGACCCTTCCCCAAAAATATTGCCCTGCAAAGACATCCTAAGCCCTTGTATGACTTTAAGGGATAGGGTTGAATGTAGAAGTAGCTCAGGAAAGGACAAAGACTGAATTTTTTGCTATTGTAGATTAAACTTGATTTAGAGAATTGAAAGAATGTGGCATTTCTTGCCCTTCTAGTGGTGTGGAATAAATACATCCCTGCTACATAGATAAGGAGTGAATTCCTGGGAGAAGGGACTAGAGTTGACCTTGGTAAGAAAGCAGTGGAATGAAGGTCTTGGGGAGGTAAAGGAGGTGATGAAACAAATTAGGCCTCCATAGAGATAACATTCCTGAACAAGGTAAGATAAGGGAACAAAGGCATATCCTTAGCTGACTAGAGATAGGAGAACAAAGAAGAGACCACTGTGGGTGACCTCCAAAAAGGGTGACAGGCAGGAAGGGAGGAGGGGAGCTACATGATGGGAGGGAGGGAGGAGAAACTTGGAGGAAAATTGCTTATACATGTATAATCAGTGTGTTTTTTAAACTGCCCTGCTTGATTTGGCCTTTTCCCCACCACTGATGGAGTGACAGAAAACATAGGACTGAGTGCAGATGGGGAGTTTTGTTTCATGAGCCTGCTCAATACCAAGGTAATCTCACATCTCTGGAGATGACTACAGGTGGCAAGACTGACTATGACATATAATTGGTGTCATAATATGCATGATGCATGCCAGGATGAGAAGACAACAGGAGAGTTGGTAGAGAGGGTGAGTGAGGCAGAGCTGTCTAGTGGAGGAGCCGATAGGCTCAGGGGACGTAGCACCCCAAGGAGAGACCCACAGCTCCTTGGGCACAGCACATCCTGCTGTGGTTTGAACAGAATTCATCAGGGGATGCCAGTTTTGACATCAGAGAAGAGGAGCATAGAGACCCTAGGCTTAGTCCCAGTCCTTAGGTTAACTGGCAGGAGAAACAAGCAAACCATCATGGATGAGAGAGGAGAGAATGGAACCCAGTACTTCCATAGAACCAGTGGAGAATGAAACATGAAGGGAGCTGTCTCTCAGAGGCCTTCCAGTATCCATAACTAATCTAGGTGTACTAGAAACTGGGCCTTATGGACAACATCACCTAATTCTAAGCTCCCCAATGTGTGTATGATAGGGGAGGGGGTGGTGGTGAGCTGGAGCAGGGCCAATAAGCCTGGGCTCAGGATCAGCGTTCCTAAGTTCGAATTCCCACTCCACCATTCACAACTTGCCTGTGAAATAATAGACTAGTGAGCTAAATTCTACCTACTTCACTTACCTCATATGTGAATGAAGCTAATTAATACTGCCTACTTCATAGAGTTACTATTTAAATTAATTGGACTAATTAATTCAGGTAAAGTCCTTAATATATGGGGTAACCATAAATCCTACTTTGTATGACACAGTTTATGTCTATTGCCAGATATAATTATTAGTAGAGCTCCCTTTTACTGTGAAAGTGTCCTGGTTTGATTTCCGCTTCTGGCAAGATAAAGTAATATGGAAAAGAGTTACCCACCTGTCTGAAACAACTTTTTAAAATGAAAAAATATACGTAGCAATGACTCTCAAGCAATTGGACATCAGAAAACAAAACAATGATCCCTGAGATGGACCCACTGACTACCCTAGCTTATTGCCTGGAGAAAGTTTCCAGGTCATAAGGAAGGGAGATGGAGCTGAAAGTCCATGAAAGCAAAGGCAACTAGAGTTCTCTGAGTCAACTGCCAGAGAGAAGGAGGCAGAGAGAGAATTCAGGAGGAATGCAGAGTCTACATCAAGTACTGATCAATGCATATGTGAGGAAACAACACCAAGCACAGGGAAAGAAACACCCAAAAGGATTAGAACAATATCTTCTATTAGTGGCTTTTCCCAACACTCAGAATAAAAATCTAGTAATTCATGGGGCGTAGGTTAGATTACTGAGAAGGGTCTTGCTTCAGTAGCAAGGAAAAGTTAATTCTAGATTAAATGCTGCTCTTACAAAGTTTAAAAGCAAGACCTACTTGGATTAAACTGTATCCTAGTAATTTACTAAGTTCCAGAAAAACTATCGAGAATATTTATAGAAATAAAAAGTATTATCAACCTAGAATTCTTTACCTAGCAAAAAATATCTTTCAGGAACAAAAGCAAAATAAAGACTTTTGGAGGGAGGGAGGGAGGGAGGGAAGAAGGGAGGGAGGAAGGAAGGAAGGGAGGAAGGAAGGGA